>NW_028278209.1:354979-532468 GCF_059751315.1 Micrasema longulum
TATGTATTATTTTCATTTATCGTATTATCAGCGCTATGATTTATTAAAGTTTTGTCATTATGAAATTACTTTGCGTGTGACGTCACAAGTTCTCTTTGGTGAGTTCTGCCGATTAAATTCTTCCCATTAACCGGAAATCGATCACAACACTCTATCATGGCTTGATTCGGATGAACTAGCGACGTCGTTCAAAGTAGATCGTTTTTTAAAAAAATATTTTTATCATTATTAGGGGGTAAGGGGAAGAGAGGGGTATCACCTTTGTTTCAGGATGACTGGACACTGGTCCTCATCTTACCTAGGGTAAAATGAGATAGCAAACTCTCTTGTGCTACCAAGACATGCGTGGTGAAGAGCCACATCCTACACGAGGTGCCCTTGTTCACGCTTAACATGACGGATCTAGACTGGGAAGTCGATAATCACCCCTGGTGGAGAGCAGCAGTAACCACCAGTACCGACTAGAAGCTGAAGATGAATGATATTGGGGCAAGGCTCTTTTCCGGACTACTATAGGCATGGTCAGAATGACCTTAATGGCTGTAGTACTACGATATAATATTCTGGTAATGGGCAGCAGCAATTACCAATACTGAACTAATGCTGAAGGTGAATGACATCGGTAAGGATTAGTACCAGACATTCACAGGCGATGTTGCAACAACGGTACGGGCAACGGAAAACCACCGCATTAAATTTTCCAAGCATAAATCATCATGGCTGACAAAATACAAATGGCCCCGAGTTCCCGGCGTCCCTTAAATGGGACAGGGGTGCGAAGAATCTCCGGGTCAGCAATGAATATTGCAACATGGCATGTCAGAAGCTTATATGAGGGAGGAAAACTGCAAAACACTGTACAAGAAACGAACAGACTTAAAATCCAAATATTAGGAATTAGTGAACATAGATGGTCGGGAGTTGGAAAATGCATGGCAGAAAATGGTTAAGTAATGTTTTACTCCGGTTATAATGATAATCATCATAGACATGGACTAGCCATCATTGTAAATAAAGAAGTTAGCGATGCAGTAAAAAAAATTATACCATTGTCAGAAAGAGTAATGTTACTACAGATAAGTGCTAGTCCTACTGATGTAAATATAATTCAAGCATAAGCTCCTACTGCAGATAAAGAAGATGAAGTCGTAGAAGAGTTCTATCAGCAGATATCTGAAATGTTAAAACTCACCAAAAAACATGACATTAGCATAACTATGGGTGATTTTAAAGCCAAAATAGGAAAAGGAGCGAGTGGAAAATGTATTGGATATTTCGGTTTGGGAATCCGTAATGACAGAGGGGACCGACTTGTAGAATATTGTCAAGAAAATTAATTAGTTGTACTTAATACTATGTTTGAATTGCCACCTAGAAGACTTTACACTTGGACATCCCCTCTCGATGGAACAAACAATAATATAGTCAGAAATTAAATAAACTATATGATGATAAACGAGAGATTCAAGAACTGTGTAAAGGCAGTCAAAACATATCCTGGTGCAGATGTAACATCAGATCATAATCCAGTAGTCGCAAAAATTATTGTTAGACTTAAGAATGTCAAAAAAGAGAAAAATAAAGTAAATGCCGACATTAAGCGACTGAAAAATCCTGACATATGCAACAAAGTAAAAGAAGAACTGCAGAAAGGTTTTGAACAACTGAATTTTAACTTTGATGAAATAGAGGAAACTAATACAAAAGTAAGTAATATACTAACCAAAATTACTGAGACAAATTCAAAAAGAGAAAAAGAACCAAAGAAAAAAGTGTGGATGACAGATGCCATACTACAGCGGAAGAACGTAGAATCTGGAAAAATAACGATGAAAATGTGGATAAACAAAAACACCACCAGATTAAGAAAAAGATCCGAGAAACTAAGGAAAACTGGATGTTAGAAAGGTGCTAAGAAATTGAATATTTACAGCAAAAACATGACGTATTTAATTTGCACAAAAAAATCAAAGAAGCAGTTGGTATTCACAAAAAGAAAACTATTTCGATACTAATGGATAAAAATGACAAGATAATATTAGATATCAATGAAAAATTAAATACATGGAGTGAATATATAAAAGAACTGTTTGATGATCGAAGACCACAAGAATTTGACATACGTATGGAGAAACCGGACCAAAAATACTAAAATCGGAAGTGATAAATGCGATTAACCAAATGAAAAATTGTAAAGCACCTGGACCTGATGAAGTATTTGCAGAGATAATTAAGCTTGTAAATAACAATGATATTTGTTAAGTTATTTATCAATAGATCGTAACGGTCAGTAAAATTATCATAAATGCACGCTGGTCGCTTACGATACTCAGCAAGGCCCGTTGGTAACGAAAGTTTTTGGTATATTTTTACTTTTTCTTGTTATTCTACTTTATTCTATCAAGCAATATGTAATTCTGTATTATTTTATAAAATGTTAGTTCAATAAGTACGTATTTGTTTGTACTTTTATTATTTTTTAGTTTGTGCTGCAGATCGAATAAAGTATATCCAAGGGTCAGCACGATGCATTTATGTAAAAACGTTTTTTATTTTGTTTTATTTATTTATTATTCTTGAAAAGCCGTAAGCTTTGTATAAGAAATATTATAAGGTCTAGTCATGTTATGTCCCGTTTAGTTAGTGTAGTCATCATGTGCTTTTTCAGGATGATTTTTAATTTATTTCCAGTGTAGTTTTTCAAGTAGTAAGGTAAATCATTTTACTGTTTTTAACATATTTTTGACTGTCTTACTTCTGTCTTTGCTTTTTAAATGTGGTTGTGTTGTTGCTGTCTTATATTTGTGTATGTATTATATCGTCTTGTATGTTTCCCAGTGAAATTTTGTGCACATATTTTATCGTATTCATTTTCGACAAGTTTTTTATGTCAAAGTATTTTTTCGTACAGTTCAGTCTCAGGGGCCTTGCGGGGTAAGTTGTGTGTAAGTTTAATTATTTCATCTTGCTGTCTTTATATCCTTGCTGTCTCGTTACCGGTTCCCCGAAGGCGATCATGTAACTTAATTTGCTTTTAACATAAGCTTCGTACTTAACGATTTTTTCATTATTTGGTATAAAGTCTTTAATTTTGTAGAAGAGGCTATAAAATGATGCTATTACTTTGGTGAGTCTGTGTATGTATTTCGTCCATTTTAATTATCTATACATGGTGAGTCTTAGGGATGTCACGTGTTCTAGTTGAGTTTTGTTGTATATTTTTATATGTTAAAGTTCATTTTTTATGTTTCAACATGTATTATACTGCATTTTTGGTAGCTAGTGTTAGATAGTTTTTGTTTGTCCATTCTAATATTTTTTGTACGTCTTTGTTGATGGTTTTAGATATTTCAGAGTAAGACTGATCACCTTATCTTGATCAAGATACGCTGCGATTGGTGTACCAATTTAGTGCCCTATGCACCATTAGGTGCGGAAAAGTAATAATGATGATGATAAACAACCAGACCGGAAAAGAAAATGAATAACAAAATATACGCAATTCGCAGTAATAGTAGTAAAAACAATGTGAATATACAAGAATTACAGAAAATTAATTAAACTTGAAATAATATAATGTAATTCTCGTATATTTTTGTCGTCTATTTTTTAGATATGTACAATGTACCCACATATTATCATTAATATTGTCCTTTCTGTGTTTATTTTTTAAATAAATGCTCATGTATCTTTATTATGTACATAAAAGCAAGCACTTGTTTGATGTTATTATGTTTTGATAAAAGGCCCTAATGAAGGAGAAAAAACAGGTTACTCATTTCTTATATACTCTACATGCATGCAATATCAAGAAAATATTAGCTACATCTATTTTATATACTGCGAAGTAGTAAGAATAAAAAGCACAGCAAACTGTTTTATCAATAGTTTAATTATTTTCCCAGTAGATGTCACTGACATAAAAAATAAAGAAATCTACCTACCCGACAGGTGCCCAACAGCCGACAGCAAATAACGAAATTTGGCATTGTCATTTGTCAGAATCAAATCGAGTTTGCTATTTCGGTTATCAGTAATACATTAACTTGTGTAATTTTCTAACACTCTAACTTATAATAATAAAACGAAATGAGTTCCATTGGTACCGGCGTAAGTAAAACATAAATTTTATTGTTAATTTGAAATATTGTTAAATTTTTAGGTTACAAAAATATAAGCACTTCGATTTTGAATTCATCAATTTAGCGCTTATTACCCAGTTAACTGAATACACATGTTTTAGCAAATATATGTAATATAAACCATTGTATAAATAGTGCAATTTACCCCTTTTATTATGTAAATTTATTGCTCGTCATTTCAATTTAGGTTATGTTTGGTGCTTTTATTATATTTTTTTCTTTAATTTTTAGTACGATCTCTCAGCGTCACAGTTTTCTCCTGATGGTCGTGTATTTCAAGTCGAATATGCAGGGAAAGCTGTGGAAAATTCTGGAACAGTCATTGGACTCAGAGGAAAGGATGGAGTTGTATTTGCTGTAGAAAAACTAATCACGTCTAAACTCTATGAACCAAAAGCAAATAAGAGAATATTTGACATCGATCAGCATATAGGCATGGTAAGTTACTGAACAATGTTTCTTTTTTATTTAACCCTCAGAATGTTGAGCCTTTGACTTAGGTAATAGCAAGTTATCCTCATAGTGCAGATTTTTGCATAATATATAAGACAGGCAGAATTTCGTATTTTTCATAATCTTTATTTTACCCTTTGGCAATAAACTAAGATAAAGTATATTCTCATTCATAGTGAATAAATTGTTTCATTGCCGTTTACAAATCGAGATTACAGGACTCAAAGTGGCTGTAAAAAATAAGTGAGTAAATTGTTTTTTGTAATTTTAAGGATAACTTTTTCACTCGAATTGTTTATATCATTAAATAGCTAACTCTTCTTATTCCTAATTAATATTTATCCACCTTTAATATTATATGTATTTAAATTTATTTCAACAGTGGGAAAACATTTTTGAGAAGGGAATATGGAAGTCTAGGCATTTAAAGGGCTCATGACCTGTCATTGGCTGGTTTAAGCGGCCACTTTACACACTGTGTAACATTCACCATTCTGCTAATGTTTGAACATCCACATTTCCTCAACTCTTCCATCTGTTAAAAAAGTTTTCCCTCTCTGTTGAAATAAATTAAAATATGAATAACTCGCTAGGGAGGAAATCCAGCCAGTCTGCAAACATTTGGACATACTCAAACATTGTTGAATTATATGTACTTGTTTTTTTTTTTAATTACCATAGAATCTTCTGTTCCGGACGCACATAAGTTATAAATAACTAAATTAATTCATACAAATAAATAAAATGAATGGATAAATATAGCTAGATACCCCAGTATTTGTTGGCTGAGTGCTAGGCCCTCAATAAAGACAAATGGTTCGCTTTCAGGTTTGGCCTCAGCGATACCAGGGACAATATAACTAAAAGAATACCCTTTTTCAAATGTAAACCATATTTGTAAGGCCCTAAAAAAAACCGTTGTATTGTGTTTGATATGTTGCATGCATCGCAGCTATCAGTGTGATGACCTGTACAAGCGGGGCGCGCCACTATTTACAAGACCTGCGGCCGGCAGTGCACTGCGAGTGGTGGGGGTAAAGCTACCCACGCCGCTCTAGGCCAGCCGGCGCAGCGTCCTGACTAACCCAGCTGAGCTTGATGATCATGATAAGGCGTATAATGTTGAATAAGAAAGCAGTTGAGTTCCTAACTCTGAACAATTAACGAGTATTATACTTCGTTTCTCCGCCCTGTGTGCTCCTTCCCAAAAAATAATCTATTAGATCTTCCTTTTGTTATGAAACGCTTGAATCATAATTTTGTACCTGTCACATAAAAGATCTCAGGGCACATATAAAAAATATTTTGTTTTCAGGCCGTGTCAGGTCTGATCTCCGACGCCAGACAGATCGTGGAGACAGCACGCTCCGAGGCAGGGAACTACAGCGCCCAGTACGGAGTTCCCGTCCCCCTGAAGTACCTCAATGAACGCGTAGCCATGTACATGCACGCCTACACTCTGTACAGCGCCGTCCGCCCTTATGGCTGCTCCGCGGTCATGTGCTCGTGGAACAAGTTTGATGGGCCGGCCATGTACATGATTGACCCCAGCGGCGTTTCTTATGTAAGTGTTTCAAAATATCAAATAAATAAAATAGCTTAAAATCCGTGCGAAAGTTGTACATTATATCAATTAATAATTTAATTGCAATACAAAAAATTTTAATAAGTTCTTGTGGTATAAGTGCTAAAAGTTAGTAGTCAACAATGACAGTTTGACAACTTTAGGAGACTGAAAACAATATTTTGATGTGGACCACGTTGATCTGTGACAATATAATGTATGTGTCGCAGCTGGATTGCCATTTTAGCCAGAAGACCTATTGGCTAGGCAAATTACAAAATGGCTCCATATTCCGAAAGAGCTATAAACGTGTAGCCATATTGTCTAACATTTACCGTCAACACCCACTAGGGCAGCGCGGCGTATTGCGTCAATATGAGATATTATTTTCACTTTTTTAGTTTTAGTCCTAACACTTACGTACAGAAGTGAAACATGGAACTGGCGAAGGAAGGATGAAAGCCGAGTAAACGCGGTTGAAATGCGATCTCTTTGACGAATGTGTGCGAAATCAATCTATGACAGGGTTACAAATGATCAAATCAGGCGACAGTGTAAATCTGAGTCAAGTATAATTGATAAGACTAAGAACAGGCTCTGAGATGGTTTGGTCATGCAGAATGAATGGACAACAAACGAATGGTAAAATATGTGGCGAAAATGAACTGTAACGTGAGACCAGGACGACCAAGGAAGACGTGGCATGATCAGATAAACCAAAACCTTAAGTCTGGTCATGTCAAAAGCAAACAGAACCAAAGGGCATGTATGAATTTGGAAGAAGCTAGGAATGTATGCCAGGATAGACACGTGAGGCGATCGATTCTCTCTGCCCACCTCTACGGAGAAATGGCGTGATGGTAGTAGTAGTAGTAGTAATTTTCACTGTTTTGTTTGGAACAAATTGTACTGTAGCCACATACAGTACACGGCACTCCATACAAAATTGTGTCACGCAGCCGTAGTGCGGTTAACCTTTAGTATTTCACTTAGTTATACTTAGTAATTATACCTCGAATTCATTCATTAGACGTACCTGTAGAAATTATAATGGACTTAGTATTGATGTAGACATTTTTAACTGCACGTTGCATTTGTACAGAAAATTTCTTCACTGGGTCGATTATTTGGGATAGTTGCTGAATGTGCATTTTGAGTGGTTTATGCTATGTATATGTGCCATATGTAATGTATATGTTTGTGCATGTTTTATATGTGCGTTCATGTGTGTGCGTGGATGGCTCGGAGTGTACATTCGGTATTTTTATTTATTTTAATTTATTACCTCCATGGAAAACGCAAATGTTAACAATTATTCTTTTCTCACTTTAAATTTTTATTTTTATTTTTTTTTTTGTCACATTTAATGTTTATATCTTTAGCATAGTTTATGAAAACTTAATTGGTCTGAAAAAAATATTAAAAAATTGTTGTTTTTAATACTTATTATGTATGACTATGTTTTCTGAATAAAATAAAAATAAAATTAGCAGTGTGTAAAGTAGTCACTAAGTTTGAGTGGCTGCTTTACACGCTGTGTATTTACCATTCTACCTATGTTTGAAAAACCATATTTCTTCAATTCTTACATCTATTGATTTTTGTGAAGTCAAAGAGCTAAAACATTTATTGGTTGCGGGAGAGACTCATCTGACTAATTTATTTCACCTACATACTAGGCAACACCTGAGAATATTTTTCAATTCTTATACTTCTTGGACCATTTAGTTTTATTAATAATACTGTTGTTATATTTGTTTTATTGTTTATTTTTAGTCATATTTTGGGTGCGCTGTTGGCAAAGCAAAACAAGCAGCAAAAACAGAAATAGAAAAGCTCAAACTAGCTGATATGCCCATTTCCGATCTGGTGAAAGAAGCTGCTAGAATGTAAGTACCTAATTATGAATCCTAACATATTTAATAAAAGTTGTGACATGTATTGGTTCTTTTTTTGTTTTTTCTAATCAATTTAGTTGTAAAAAAATATTTACTAGAAAAAAATCTACATGCAATTCTGCTTGAGTTCCATCAGTTTGTTATATGGAAATATCTTAGGTTAGTGATGGGTAACCTTTTTAGCTTTGCATGTCAAAATTCTGGTAATACCTGGTTTGGCCTGAGGATATTGATAAGTTTTGCAGCCCTAGTAAATGAAAGAGTTTTGTTTTTGAACTGTTTATTTATTTTTATTAAAAAACTCAATGCAATAATAATTTTTTTCATAAATATATTTTATGTATACCTTGATAAAGAAGCTTTGAAACCGGTCGGTAGAAAAAAAAGTGGTATTTTATCCAATAATGATTATTTACATCAGTGCCTTTTTTTGCTGAATTGCATCTTCAGTTAATATTTGAGCAAAGAAAACACATCGCTCGTTCTTAGGTGAAGATTGTTCGTAAACAATGCATGTCCTAAGTTATCCATCACTGTCTTAAATAGTCGGGTTCACCTCGATCCTTGCAACATGGCCTGGCTAGCCTATTCTTCCTACTTTTATGTGATTTGTTATCGAATGTTCCTGATAAATCCTTGTATAACTCGAGAGCTACAGAAAATTGGATACAAAAAATGATTTCTTACGTGCTGTAAAAATTAGCGCATTAAATTGCAGCAAAGTTTCTTAAAATGTACAAATTTTAAAAAAAAATATTTTTATAAAAACGAACTATTTTTAACAACGTCATTTGTTCAAATCAATCAACCAATGATAGGAGAGTTGTGGAAGATATCTGGTTTACTTACCGTCAACGGACCAATCGGTAGAACTGACCGAGAAGAAGTGGAAGAGAACTTGAGACGTTACACGCGGAGTATTTTCAGTAATACTAAACTTTTAAGTAATCATAGCCCTGATAATATGATACATAAAACTTTTTTTTAAAAAAATGGCTTAGTTTGATACTCTATTAACAAATAAATAAAAACCACTGAACTTCGTCATTGTATCTGAAATGCCATTCTTCGTTATCTTACATGGTTCCAAATATTCATAACACTACCTTTTTTTTAATGTTTTTTTAGTTATTTTCAGATGAATACATTTTTTATTTATTTTTCAGCATCTATCTCGTCCACGATGAACTTAAGGATAAAAACTTTGAACTGGAACTCTCGTGGGTAGGAGAAATCACTAAAGGAGTCCATCAACGAGTCCCGGCGAACATTCTTCAGGAAGCGGAAAGAACAGCCAAGCAGGCCTTACAAGAAGACTCAGACTCCGATAATGAAGATATGTAATTATTTATTTTAATACACAACTTACGAGTCGTAAATGTATGTATTAAATAACTCCCCCAAGTATTTTTCCAGCAGAAAAATGATAAATTGATTACTTTTTTTCTAAACATAATTTTATTAAATAAATAAAACTTTTATACATAAATGTTTTTATTTTACATTTTTCTTACATGACTGTATGTATTTTTACTACCCTACTATTTTTTATTCCAATTTGCAATAATATTTTTGAAAAGTTTGTCGCTTACAATATATTAATGTATTTAGGTATTGTGATTTTTTATTACGTACAACATGTTAAAGAATCCATGAGTATTATTTACATTAGAATACACTGAAACATCGGTTTACATGGGGGATAGGTTTCCTTTTATAAAAATTGTTTTGGGATTGGAAAAATGAAATTGTGTACTATTTATCGTACCTTAATTTTATTAATAAAATATAACATGACAATAAAATCGTAACAAAGATAATTCACTATCCCCCTTCCCTTGCGCATACCTTTCTGCGCCTAGTAAATAAAAGAGCGATGTAGGGAATTCCAAAAATGAATAGTATGTTACTATTATTACACATTGTTAAATTAATGTTTTTTTTTTTATTTCATTTCTGTACTGTTATTTTGAAACCGTGTAAAAGAAGTTCCACCAGTGTATTGTGTTAAGTCTTCTGAATTTAAATTCTTATGTCTTAAAAACTACTGTTTTCTGTATTGTTAGAATAGAAAGAAAATATGTTAATAGTAAGCCAATAACCATAAAAATAACTCACATGCATGACTTACCTTAAATCCAGTTGGTAATTTGTTTATTTTAACTACAAGTAATTATGACGACTCATGAAGTTGCAACAAAATATTGAATTAGATTTTTTCCAAGTCATTTTTTTAAATATAGGTATTAGATGTTGTTTGCGAGACATGTTGCCAGAATAACTAAAGATGGACTAAAAGGACAGTCGAGTGGAGACCTCGCGGAGACAAAAAAAGTAGAGGGAGACTCCCACACGATGGTCGGATATCAAAGAATTGCTGGCGACTGGATGCAGAAAGCACAAGACAGGAATGTATGGAGGAGGCTTATGTGGACGGAAATGATTGTATGATGATGATGAGATGTAGGAAAAACTTTTATCCTTCGACGTTATGGTCAACCTACTCTAGCGTAGCTTAAATCTCTGACTTCTAATTTGAAGTCCACAACAATCCAACCTCCGCCCAACTTCTTGCAAAATTTATATCTGTTTCTCACAACTGTGATGCTTTGATTTGCAGTTTGTGTAGATTTTTTTAGACGAATAAAAAATCTTTTTAGAAGCAGAAGCACATTTTGAAATGCAGAAAGTAAAAAGATAAAACTCATTCATTATTGATTTCGAAAAATTGTACCTTGAATTACATTTTGCATATAAAATTTTCTCAATTTCTTTATGCCAATCGAGTAGAATATTTCATTTTAAAAATGCGACGCTGCGGTTTTCTGTCCTTGCCTAATACTTTTGTGAAATGTCGACAAGTGGGACCTAAACAAAAAATAGTTTTGAATAGAGTTGCATGTGTAAAAAAATACATTATTAGAATACAAAACATTTATTTCAGTCATAGAAATTACATGCATTTTTCAGATAAATATGTTAATAATATTAATGAATGTATTGCAGTACATCTTAGCTTATTTATAAAATAAATAAAATTATAAAATGAACACACTCCATTGTGCATATTCGTTCTTTGCAATATTACCATCAACTTTGCAATCAACCAACTAACAAATTAAAACATTTGAGTCTATATTTTGTAAAAATAATACTACATATAAATTGTTCGTGTTTATAATGAAATTAATTTGTGACGAAAATGTTGTTGATGGTTTAATAATTTTCAATGTTATTTTTAATACAAATTATGAAAATACCTCAGAGTAATAATTCGTGAACTTATTATTACTCTGAGGAAAATACTCTCTTTGATAGACTTATCTAGGCATTTTTTTGGTAACAATCAACAAATTAAATTTCATCAAACATGCATCAGTCATTAAAATATTAAATCCATAAAAATAATACTGTTGATAATAAAGTGTTTAATTGAATAAAACAAAACAAGACAAAGGCAATATTCAATATAAAGAATAAACTAAAGAGAAAGAGTACAAGAAATACATCACTAGAAACATAAAAATAAGGGATATAAAATCTGTACCGCAGAGGCAGACGGATGCAAATCCAAATGTCAAATGTTTCTACAAAATCTCAAAGAATCTACTTTCTCTACTTAGAGATTTTAAAATTATTATCACTTGATTTCTAATAATTGATAGCATTAATTTATATTTTCAGTATCTTAATACATTGGTTCTTTTATTATAAGACTTCAATTTCTTCTAAATCAATGGACATTATCATAAACTGGATAAGAAAATCGAAATGTCATTTCATCAAATTCTGGATTTGCATCCGTCTGCCTCTGAGGTACAGATATTTTGAAATAATTTGTTTATCTTACTCGTGTATAATAATATCGATGTTAAGGACATTAGACACATCGAATCTTGTAATTAAAGCAGAATTTATTATACTTTATCCATCTTTTATTCTCGAAAATCTTTGTGAATCTAAATGAATATAATTTTTACTAAGCAATCACATACAGAAGCATTTACAATTACATCATGACAAGTGCATTTTTGGTATAAAGTATGTGCGGCTACTTATATGCATCTTATTATTAAACATTTATTATATCGTTATTTTGAATGAGTAACGTAAATCTGAAGCTTTTTGCCAAATTTTAAACACGGTCGAGAATTCTCGCTCTCTCGCAATTTCTCTTTGCAATCTCTCGATTCGTAAGTTTAGTAATCTAACAATTATTATTATTACCTAAAACCTAATCTCGAACACTGGAATATAAAATAGAACGCTGATATGTTTTGCTTTTCTTAATTCAATGCAATGCTAATAATTTCATAGGTACTTTTTAGATCAACAATTTCATAACTTATTGAATTCCCTTTTGTGAAATGACGTTTGTTAATTTTTTTTGTATTTTTATTTATTATATCTTATAAATAATCTAAAAATAATCAACTACACAAATGTTGTGTATAATTTTGCATAGAAAATATTTCTCTAAAATATACAGTGGAACCTGTATGTAATATGACGAATATAAGAACAATTTTTGCCATTTAACTGAAATTCCATTTAGATGTTTCCAACTCCTAAAAATGGTACAAACATTAAAAAAAAAAGTTATTTGGGCCCTAACTTTATTGTACTAAATAGATATACATATTGATAGGAGTGGAAGTGGAGGGAGAGGTTAATGTAGAAGGTTAATGTTTAGGTTAATGTAAAACAATAGTTGCTATTAATTAAAAAAAACAGCTAACAGTAATTCCAATTCCGATCATGGGGTCTATTTGTGTCATCCAATATCCCAGTGCCGGGTGTGGGAGTGATGATGATTGCAGAATATACTAAGGAATTTTTTTTTCATCAAAATGTGATGATTATCGATTATTACGAAAATAGGGGGTTGGCGACTATAAGGTTTCCACTGTATAAACAAAAAAAAATGTAATTGATGTTTTGGGTATTATCACTGGAATTCATACTTTAATAAAAAATAACAAATAAAGAGTAAGTACATATTTAATCTGAAATAATTCATTATAAATAATTTTATTAAGTATTTTGAAAATAGAATGGTTTATTCGTGCTAAAAGCTTTATTTTGAGTTGTTATGCCATGTACAGTGTTAGCACTCCTTGCTGATATTTAGACTTTGTTGTACTGCTATGATCAAAACATAAGAATTAAGTCATAATAACCTAAAAAAATCACCTCAGTACCTGTGAAAATCTCAAAGTAAAAACATACTGTAAATTTATGTTTAAATTAATGTATCTGTTAATTACAAATGAAGTTTCTTTACGGACACTTTTATAGTTTATATTTAATTTAAAGAGTGAAAATAAAATAAGATTGTCCTAAAATATTTACAACACACATGAACATGCAAGAATAAACACAGAACACACTTACTATAGTATATATACTAAAAATACATTGCAAAGGTAAGGTAAATTTACGTAAAAAGAATAAACATTTTATTGAAATTTCCGGCATTCCAATAATTGGTTTACATACATCACAGCTCAGTGCCAAAATCATAAATTTGCTAGAATATCGCATTGATAAATTATTCAGATTTAATACTAAAAACTGGGATTAAAATATATGTAATTTATTACCCAACAAGCTTCAAAATATAGTTAAATAAGTCTTATTATAATATTTTAAACTTCCTGTTTTTCTCTTTAAAACTTTAGTTTAAATCAGTGATTATTTTTTTTCTTTAAAACATTAGTTTAAAAAAAGTGTCTCAAAACTGATAAAATAATATATTATTTTGACAAAGACGAAGAGCCTCGTTGGCAAATGAAGTTGTCTACGCATTTACAAGTTTCATAAAATAATAATCTTTATTCCGCACTGTGCCTATTTACCACATTTTTATTCCTTTAATGCTAAAATGCTAGCACAATTATATTTTGTTTTACAACCGTTCATCAATAAAGTTCTGATTATCAAATTGGTTTGTATTGTTGTTCAATCTTGGTTGTATGTAGTGGATACTCTCTCCCCCAACTTGTTTCTCTATGTTTGCGCTAATTGTTGGAAGGGAACAAACCTGCTGTACTCCCTCGGGACGTTTTTCTAGTTCTGGAATTGACTTTTTGTATAGGCTCCTTGCCCAATATGCCAGTACTATCATCTCTAAGAGCATTGCGGAGTTATACAACACTAAAAATATATCAAATTGAATGTAAGTCCTGAAAAAGAGTGCGATAATAACATTGACCAATAAATGTAATAATCACAATCAATTTGACTCGACAGGGACCAATAAGCGCAATAATAAAAATCAATATGGTTTCAGAGGCCAGCAAGTGTAACAATATTAATCAGTTTGGTTTGACAGGGGCTTATACTTCCCAGCTAAGGCTAAAATTCATATCTGCTGAAGTGCAGATTTTACAGAAGATTACTGTTTAATCAACACAGGGCTCTTGGCCTCATAGAGCTAGGGATACGTTTTTATTTTTTATAATATGTGTCTTCATATGAATAAATGAAAAAAAAAAACAATTAAAAGATATTACAAATTGTATTTAGTAGTAATATTGTGCACATATATTTTTATCTGAATAAACTAAACTTAAAACTTTGCAAGTCCGATTTCTTTAAAAAAAAAAAATCATCTCATATTTGAGAAGCAGAAATGACTTGTTAGCTTATTAAACATGTGAGGCTATCGAATATCTATTACAAAAAAAGAAAACGCAAAACAAGTTTTTTTTTCAGCCATGACTTAGCAGGGCAGAATGTAATATTCAGTTCGATTTGACAGGGTCCAATAAGTGCAATTATATCATCAATTCAGTTTGACAGGGGCCAATAGGGTGTATTAACCCATTCCACCACAAATATGTACACATTAATTGTTGTCATAATACATAATTTAATTTTGTACAAAATAATATCAAAACCCAAATACTTGTTTTATGAAAATGGTAAGTATATAAGATAGATGTGACTTTTTGTAGGTGCTAAAGAGGAAATATGGAAGGAGGTTATAAAAAATACACAACACCCAGACCAATTGAGAAAAAAATCTTTCTTGAATTTTTCCCTTGCAACTGGTGGAAATCGAACCCGCGATGCCAGTTTCACAGTTGGCCATCTAACCAACTGCGCTATGACGCCTGTCTAGTCTATATAATAACTAGTCATCTTCTTAGGAGAGTTTTGGGAAGGGGTAATACTCTTTCAAACATTAAGACAAAATGGTGAATCGCCGACCCGATTCAGTTTTACAGGGCCCAATAAGTGTAATTATAATATTTTAATTGAGTTTGACAGGGGGTATTGCTTTTAAGACACTAATGTAATATTACAGAACACCTATCTCACCGGGAATCAAACCCAAAAACACCCGTGCCAGAAGCCGGTACATTGTCCATTGCACCACACACACTTGAAAACACTTTACTATTAACCTTGTCAAGAATCAAACCTAGCATCTCATGCGATGGACATCATCCATGGTGAGCAAATGTGCTAATCATTTGACTATGGAGCGGTCACTAAACATTAAAAAAAATATATTAAATTATGAACAGTTGGCATCTTTGTCTATAGAAATACTTACAACTTGCGTATACTGAAGGAGTAATGGGAGGTTTGCACGGTAATACGCTTGCCCAGACCAGTACCCTCGCCAGAAGACCCTGTAGCTTAGAAGACAGCAGAACCAGCTGCAAGGCGAAGAACTTGGTAGGCAGGGAGTAACTTTCCAAAGTCTCCCTCAGCATTCTGATGGTCATAATCATGGCCCAAATCCCAAGGAAGATAGAAGCCACAACAAAAGGCTGCAGGTACATGTAGTTTACTTGGTATAAACTCTGTAAAAAAATCAATATGCTTATGTAAATAAAAACAAGACACATGTATAACTTATTTTATATTGTTTTGTATGTTGTACAAGAAATTAAAAAAAAAAAAAACACCAATTGTAATTCCATCTATTTTGTGTTATTATAAAAATATGCATGTGAAATCGTATTGACTAATATCATATTTACAAATTGTGTGTTTTCAAAAGAGGTGGTTAAAGCAAAACCGCTACTATTTATGATCACTGTTTTTGGGAAGACCTGTTAGAAGAACTGTTACAGACGTCATCGGAACCTAGCATCCCTCACTAAGGCCTTTAAAAATAGAAACCCCAGTATAATGTAAGCGAAGTACTGTTCCCTCAATAAAGACTCTTATTTGTTACCTTCGGGGGTGGTTTTCACTATACCGAGGCCTATAAAATTAGGTATAGAAAATATAAAGATGAATAAAAATCCATTGCTCGATAATCATTTAATGTAATATTTCTGTGTCACATATGTTGCTACCCGCACGGTTTACACCCTAATGCGGTCATGTGGCGGGGGGAGGTAGTCCTGTAATCCTTTTACGCGGCGAGAGGAAGACAGATAGAGTGGGCGAATAGCGCACTTTCCCTCTCGCGACGTGATTGGATGACCGACTCACGCCCGCCATTGGCCCAGTGTATTTTTTATGTGAGGGCCGCAGGGCCTCATAATAAATCAGGCTCACTCTATCGCTCGTGTTGGAATCATCTCTTCGCTCCACCCTCCGCCAATACCGACTACTCTACACGACCTTCGCCTGCCCTTGGTTTTGAATACTGGACTTCTCACCTTACGGATCCCGACCGCGGCACTTTCTTCTAGAGTTACAAGTCCTTTTTAAGACTAAGAGTCAAATCGGCTTTTACTGTAGTGAAAACAGTGTGTGCTCAGTTCTTCGGTTTCCGCTGCCTTACAACCAGCAGAAGGGACGGCCTAGTGCACGTGGTGGACCTGCTAAATTTGCCAATAGCGCGTCAGTTACACCAACAAAACCAGTAACGAACAGATTATTTTCTTAACTTAAACGAAATTGTCAAACATTTATTAAAATTTTTGACCACGAAATTATTGCTTAAATAAGTTATAGGAATTTTTTTTTGATATGGGAATTTGCTGAATCTTACATAAGTGACGAAATATAACAATTTAAATTCTTAGTTCCTGAAGTTTATTTAAATTTTAGTGCTATTTTCAAATAGCCAAAAGTCATTAATAACTGTGCTAAAAAAGTGAGAATCAAGTTGAACTATGGGAGGGCTTGAACCTTAGACCTCTGATCCGTTAGTCCGAGCCATGACTATTAGGCCACAACTCGATTAATGTTTGTTATTTTTACTTTTGCAATACAAAACATGTACCTGTTCTTCCGCCCACATAACTAGAAGTATCATATAAACTAATCCTTGGACCACAGGGAGCTGAAGAACTAACATTCTTAGAAATCTAACGTTTCTCCTGAAAAATGAAAAACAAATTTTTAGATCAAATGTAATTTGTATTATTACTTAATTTATTTTTTGTATCAAAAAACACATTCAATTATAGAATTTGAATAATAAAATCCGTCAACCCCATTGACATATTAATACATAGAAGCGCCCTATGGAGTAAAATATTTTAAATAGTAGTGACACATAAATGTGCCCATAGTTACTGAGTTTGTTTATTTACACCAGGGTTCATTTAATGAGCATGCATATACTATGAAAAATTGGAGGATACATTTTCGGTAGATAAATCAGTTTGTATTTTAACATTAAAAATCAACATTCATTTTTGGTGGATCCCAATCAGATTCTTTCCTTAAATTCATTATAATTTCGTCCTCCTTATTTCTTTTTAATATAATAAGTTAATATATATATTATATAATAATTCAAAAATAATATTAAGTCACATTATTATATTTAAAAAGAGCATTCTTCTCAGTTCACCCCTGTAACTAAGAATAGCTTCGCAATTGCGCAGCTAGGCGTTGTTTGATGTTTATAATTATAATTATTGTTTTAAGCTTCGCTAATAAATGATGATAAAATTTTTATCCGAAAGGTTTTAACACGCTTTCATGACACAAGCAGGGCACTTTGGTTCCAATTCTAAGCGTCACACCTGGCTGACGGTCGAAGAATGGCTACATACGCGTGGGGCATGGCTGACATCTCATCATTTTTGAGGGCTCAGGGCATGTCTATGTGTCCATTGTCAACCTTTATTATTTTATTTCGAGCTTTTGTCAACCCTTTTTATTTTACATCGAGCTTTTGTCTAACCGTTCAAATACCAGACAAATTCAACAGATTTTGGAATGCTTTTAGGGAAGAAAAATACTGTCAATTGCGATAAGTTTTGTTAGAGGATATCTTGAGAAATCAAAAGCGAAATGGTCTCTCACCGTGTGTTAAATTGGTGGTTAGTTATATTCAAGACTATTTACATGCCCATGTTCATGTTATGGTGTATCATGAGTTTGCGCAAGATATTTTGTTTGTGGCCAATAATTACACGGCAAAGAGTCTAATTATTATATGTTTAATGTTCTTATTCTATCCAACTGAATTAAGGAATATGTAACAATCAATTAACTCAAAAAAAAAAAATTCATGCAGGGAAGTACTAAATCCTTTAAAGACACTACTGTGAGGCTCTTGATAATCTATTTATCATAACTTAAAGCACAAAAATGTAGGAACTTTGGCGGGCAAGCAATATTTTACAGCCAAGAGTAAAACGGACTGGTCAAAAAAATACTTTTTTAAATTCTTTTTTTAGCACCACAACAAGCCAGAAGGCCCAATCACTATTGAACCCAGACTTGAGAAAAAACACATTATTTATTTTGTGTCCTCACTGGGAATCGAACCCAGAACCTTCTGTGCGTGAGTCAAGCATCTTAGCCATTACACCGCCAAGATTGCTTTGGAGAATAAGGTTTTTAAAATATTTTTTTTCAGACGTTTTGGAAATATGACAAATCTCATTGCTATCAAAAAGCTGAAAGTTTTTTTATTTTTTCAGAGCAGATTGTTGTAAAACCATATTAACTGCTGCTTTTGAACTTACAAACATTATTCAATTCAGTTATACTTTAATTTTTTTTTAATCAACATTTTATGGTCTAAGGCAAACAATAAAAGATGTCTTACTTATTAACTGAAAGAAGTGGCAAACAGCTACAACATGGCCAACAGCAGCATGGAGCAACTCGGGGGTTAAGAGAGTCAGGCTTCACCTTCCTGTTTAAAATATTTTTACAAAAATAATACATGGAATAAATATATGCCTTATACATTCGAGTCGTCTATTTCCAAAACCGGCTATCTCCCTATGGCGGGCATACGGATATAGTGGGTTTTAGAAATAGACGACTCATTTATATCTTATTTATCTCAGTACAATAAACGAGAAGTGCCTCTGAACAAAAGTCGGGCAGGTTTTGAGTATATCACAATTTATATCTAACATAAAGTATTTTTAAAAAATCTATATTACATTGTTTTTTTCTTGTAATGTAATTAAGTAATTTTTTTTTAATGAAGACTATTAAAAATATTTATTTGTTTATACATATATGAAAAATGAACATGAAAAATAGATATTTCAACAGAAGGGGAGAACCTTTTTTACTTTTAATAGGGAATGTACAAATTAATTTAAAATTTTAAAATATTTACAAAAGACATAACGATACAGATGAAAAGAAACATATAAAATGAAAAAAAAATTAAAATAGTTCAAGAAAAAAAATGTGTTAATTTAAAACAAAAAGGTTTGACAGAAATAAACATTAGTAGGTATTAAACAGATTAACATTATTGGTTGGTTTAGTGATCACACAACACATTGTGTAGCATTCACTATTATGCCTTTGTTCGAACATAAATATTTCTCGAGAAATTTAATAAATTAATATTTAATATTGACAGGTTAGGAATCAAACCCGAGGCGACAGCCACAGTAGCATAAGCTAAACAGTAGACTATGAGCAAATAAAAATTATTATTTTGTTTTATTTCTATTTCAGTATTACTATTCAATGAAAACATCTCCATATTATATTTATCAAGATTTTAACACAACTTAAAGCATTACTTTAATTCTAAATATATGGAATTGCTGAATGCTGGATGCTATTGGAACTCTGTAATAGCCCAGTGCACGATCAGGCGTGAACAAGACAATAATGGAACATTATTTGTAAATGACAGATGACAATACCTGATGAGTTCGGCTTCCCCTCCACAGTATGCCACGAAGAGACAAAATAGCTGGTACATGGCGAACATGAACATTCCCTGAGCAACCGCTTCAGCCAGCAAATGAGCCCGAGGAACAACAGTAGCACAGTACGTGGCTAGCCCCACCACCTAAAAATCATTTATCATAGTCAAAATAAGGTAGATGACTGAGAAAACTATGTATTCTTGGGCACCGATTACAATGAGAACTAAAAAAAATCTAATATCTACATTTTCTTTTATGTATTTATTTATACAAAGGTAAAAAAATAATAACGTATCCCTAACTTCGTAAGGCCAAAAGCCCTGTGTCAAGTTGGCATACAACATAATGGAAGGTGGAAGCATACATATTGTTCAAGAATTCAAAAATAACAATTACCTATTACATAAACATAAATGTTGATCAACATCTGAATAACAACAACAAATATATAAATCTATGCCATGTCTCGCAGCAGTCCTGCAATGGTCTCTTCCCTTAGATAAAATCAAAAGTTGTACACTTCTCTTGTAAATGCTAAAAATGACTATAAACATAGGTACTCGATGTTTATCGCCAAAGCATAGAGATAATCAAATGCCAATTTTAAAACAGCTCTGATAATTATAATTAGCGCGATTTTTTGCCGTGTAATAGTTTAAAAGCCCCGTTAAGCTCTAGGGAAAAATATTCCGCGTTAAGTCAAATATTTACATGAAAATCTTTTAGTAAATTACGTTCATAGGAAGTAGGAAGAAACACAAACATCAGCCTGACGTCAAATACACGGCGCCTGTTAAGTATACCTTTATTGACAAAGGCCCTTTATGTAGAATTAATCTAGGGGCACTCCTATTTTACTAATTTCCCTGGGTATCTTATAACACCATATCGCTATTTTTAAAATAATAATAGTCACATCGAATTTGCGGAAAACTCTATCGGATATTAAATTTTATCAAAAGATATATATTAGAAATAAGTTTTCACAACAATATATATTTTTATTTAAAATGAGTTTAATTTTTAGATAATTTAGATTTTAAATATTGTTAGTAAAATTTTATCGAATTGAATTTTTAATTCATTGACTGTCCTGTCAGTCACGGTACTCCATTAGTATTTCCTTCTTAAAGAGATTTTACATCTTCCATGCATATTATATTGGATAATTATTACTTAATTATGATTAATTCATTGTTTATTATGCAGTACCACCAGTATGTTTATTTAATTTATTGATAAGGAAGTTTAAATGTTGGTTGGAAGAAATTGCCATTTGGAAATAACACCATACCATATAATAGGGACTTGAATAAATTCTCGCTGTTTCCCAACTCATGGTGTTATCTTAGCCTTTTTACAGTCGGCAATACTACAGCCAACTTCATCGTGAAGTTCTCCCATTAGGCTTGAAAAAACAGTATACGTTATTCCGCGGAAATGTAAACTACATATTTTTTCATAGCCTGAAAGTACCTAAAAATAAACACTTCAAACACATTATTATACCCACATTTCCGTTCCAGCCTAAAAGTTCACCAATCATAAACGCGCACAATAACGGAATAATGCAACGAACAACCCTTCATGGGGTAAATGCTGACGTCACATTGTAACCAATTCCAGGGGGGATTTTAAAAACGTAAATCATTAATCAATTGATGAGCCTTAATAAATTTTTGTCTTAATTTTAAAAATCAATAAACTTCATAAACGTATATTAACTTACCGGATAGACGCTGACAATGAAGGCAGTGTGGGTTTTGACTCCGGAGGATGCGTGCTTCATGACATGGCGAAGAGTGTCCAAGTACAGAGCCAGCATGATAAGGACTGCTATTCCCCCACAGGAAAACAGAATCACTCCGTATACGTTGATGGCTGAAAAAACAAACCGTTTGTGGAAAATAATATTTTAAATTTAACACCTTATTCTTGAATATAAGCTTTAATTATTTATTAATTATTTATTAATAATTAAAGCTTTTATGATTTATTTATAAGTTACTACCGAAACATCACTTTACTCTCAAGGTTTCGCATTTCTACAGGAGGAGCATTGACGCGACATCGTATTGACTTATCTAGTTTTTTTGGAATCCATTGTTCTTTTAGATATTTCGTAGCAGAGTCGTGCAGATATTTATAAATAAGCTAACAGAGTTTGTATTCTACCCTCTGTGGAAAACAGCCAGTGTAATTCCCGAAGTACTGAAGTGATATGACTGAACTTAGAGATTCCAAAAATAAATCTTTCACTGAATCTCTTAATATGCAGCAGTGCAAAATATTGATCATCTCCTCCTTATAAGCATCTAGTGTTGCATACGGCAATGCATTAGTACTACAGTTGCAGCAAACCAACTATAGTCTTATGAACTAACGAAATATTGCAGTATAAAAACACGTTAAAAATATTGATTGGCTATTTTTTTAAGCCCTGCATGAAGCATAGAAAATAATAATATATCTACCTAAATTATTGTTTAAAATGCATATTTCATAATTAATAACTTCACTGTATATATCATAATTAATAAAATACTGGTAAAAATCAAATGCCAAATGTTTAAAATGATGAATAAATTATTCTTATAGTGGGTACTCATTTTATATTGATACCCACCGGAGCGATAATAATGGCACGTGAACAAAATTGACGATTTTGAGAAATATGCAGAATCATTCCTGAATATATTTTTTATCAGCATAATCAACGCCACAATTCTTTAAAAATATTAATGTGGCCCTAAAAGCAAAAAAGCAAGTCAGCCTCATGGCGTAATGGCCAGCCCGTTTGCCTACCATGCGAGAAGTCTCGGGTTCGATTCCCGAATGGTTAATATGAAATATTTAAAAGGATGTTTTCACACCAGAATATCGCATAGTCCTTCGACTGGTACCTGAAGCGTAAGACTGATCATCTTACCTGCATGTAACAAAAATGATCAAGATACGCTGCGATTGGTGTACTAATTCAGTGCCCTATGCACCATTAGGTGAAGAAAAGGAATGATGATGACTATGTTGATACACACCCGAGCGATAATATTGGCACATATACAAAATTGAAAATTTTGAGTTAAATATGCAGAAACATTCTTGAATATATATCAACTAATATTAAATGACAAAACATTTCCGTTTCGCGATGTATAATCCTGCTGCTCAATTACATATTTGAATTTCACGGGCGTAAATATGGAAAATATTCCAAAACTGCTATTTTTATTTATTTATTTATTATTTATCATGCTATTTATTGCATTAAGCCGGCGATTGGCAAGCCAAATGTCAAGAAAAGCAGTCGCCAAAGTAATTGTAATTAAATTTTATTTTTTTGTTTTAGATACTCCTTACCGCCGTTTCCTTAATGCCGATTTTTCGCCAGTGAACTGTATTTATTTGCGAGGAAAACAAAAAACAAACCGACACGAGCGTTGACTTAGAGATTACGCCCGCGTTGACTTATAACTGCGATAACTTAAGCATGTTCATTATTGTTCATTGTGATCGCTCAAATGCTTAGCATGTTTTAAGCACGTCGATAGTTATTTGTGATTGAGCTACAGAACACATAAAAATATATTGTAATATAAATTATCATGATATATTGAAATAAAAGTTACAAAAACCGCAATCAAACTATAAAATGAAGAAATCTTTTCAAACATATCCGTGTTCATTTTAGATATTTATTACGAGTAGGTACCTGATTTAATATAATATAACTAAGTATTAACGTAAGTTATGCATATTTAATTTTACTATTGCAATAGGCAATATTTACATTACATATTATTATAACATAAAAATGTATATGTAATAATACATTCTGACTACGTTATCTTACTTATAGAAGGTTCTGTTTTCGTTTTACTAGTACAACAATGAGCTTCTTGAATTTCGTCGTTTAAATGTATGTTGTATAAATAACAACAATATTATTCTTAGCTGAATCTCAAAATTTTTCGTACTTACTAAGTAAAAACTGATAAAAACCAAGAGTAAAAACTGATAGTAAATCTTCGTCATCATCACTGCATTATTTATTTGATTTTTATTTGGGAAAAAAACAACAGTTTTTACATATATTGTATACAGAAATCAAGAATATATATAAACGAAGACGGAAAAGCTATTGATTAAGTACATTATCGGTATCAAAATAAAAGCAATTATCCTCACAATTACGGTGTACAGGGCACTGCATTGGTATCGGTAACAATCGCAGCGTATCACGATCATTTTTGTCATAAGAAGGTAAAATTATCAATATTCGCTTCTGGTGTCAGTCCAGGGATTATTTATTTATTTGTTCTTTTACAATTTATGTATTGCTTTTTTACATTAATGATAATGTTACCTTACTGGAGTGTCCTGTGCCGAGGGAGACATTTAACATGATTTTGAACCATGCCTTATTAAATATAATTAAATTATAATATCAAATACATTTAAAACATAATAAAAAACACATCTTCTTCTCTTAGCACCCTGTCAGGTATCCCCAACGTTGGCAATCACTCTGGCAAAAGTCTCTCTGTCCTGTGCTGCCCGGAAAATCAGCTCCACAGTCCTGAAGCCAGTCCAGTCTCGTACATTTCGCAGCCAGGATATCTGTCTTCTTCCAGCCCCTCTGTGACCCCTAATCTTGCCTTTCAAAATTAAATGAAGCAAGTGGTACTTTTTTCCAAGCATTATATGCCCCAGATATGAAATTTTACGAACTTTTATGGTGGTTAAGAGTTTTCTGTTTGTACTAGCTCGACTGAAGACTTCTAAGTTCGTTATCAGGTCTGTCCAAGATATCCTAAGCATTCTGCGATGCAACCACATCTCAAAAGCCTCCAGCCTATTCATAGTGTTCACTTTCAGAGTCCAAGTCTCACAGCCATACGACAATACAGACCACACATAACATTTTACCAATATTTGCCTTATTTTCAAGTTGAGATTAGAATTGCAGAAGAGGGATTTCATTTTATTAAAAACAGCTCTTGCTGTCTTAATTCTGCATTTAATTTCTATATCTGGGTCGAAGGTCTCTGTTAGAATGCTGCTGAGGTATTTAAATTTGTCCACCTTTTTAATGTCAGTACCCTTTAATTTGAGAAAAAATGCGGAGTAATCAAGGCGACAAAATGTTATTCATTTTGTTTTGCCAACATTTATTGTAAACCCAGTTGTTCACCAAATGCATCCACACTATTTAACAGCTCCCGAAGATCGGTAATAGTATCCGCCAGCAAAACAGTGTCGTCGGCGTACCTGATATTGTTGATTACAACTCCATTGATCCTCAGGCCTCTTTCATTGTTGTTGAACGCTTTCTTAAAAACATAGTCAAAATACAAGTTGAAAAGCAAAGGGGACATAATACAACCTTGTCGTACTCCCCGCTGAATGGGTATTGCATCTGATAATTCGTTACCGCGTCTGATTTCAGCTGTTTGGTACTAGTATAGGTTTTGGATAAACATTTGATCTTTGGTGTCTATATTGCACTCCCTCAACATTTTCAACAAATTAGAATTGTTTACCCTGTCAAATGCTTTCTCATAAAAAAAACACATAAAAATCACAAATAAAAGCATCTTTCTACCTATTTGGCCTGATCGCATGATCCACTCATTAATCCGTGCGCTTCCCACCTCCATTATCCATTTTTCAATAGCAATTTTATAGTGACAGTATTTACTGATAGTCCTATCTTTGACCGAAAATTGTTTTAATTTTAGATTGCTTTTGCAGTATCAGGGTGGAATTTCTAGTAACTCTAGTAGTTGAGTTGTTGTGATGGAAACTATCGAATATTTTTTGGATGCATACATTAGTAAAACTTTTGCAGAAATTTATTTTACAGTCATAATCTTTATTATTACTTAAATTGATTTTACACTCTTATTTTATATAATTTATGAAAGATGGTGGAGTTCTATAATTGAGAATATATGTAAAGAACGTTAGTTATGCTTACTTAAAAAATGTATGTATTTTATATTTTCTTGTTGAACTTCCAAATAAATTTTTAAAAAATATATAAAAAAAACCTTCAGAAATCCGAAACTTCAAAAATTCATAGCGCTGATAATACGATACATAAAAAAATTTAAAATATTTTTTTAGCTCAGTTTAATAGTCTATTAACAAATTAAACAATATGAAAAAAACACTTCCTCATTGAACGCGTGGTAAGCGAAAATATTTAATCAAAAACATTAAATTTCATGTTTTTGAAATCTGCGTTTTTATATACCTAATATCTACATATTTAAATGGAGTATTACCACTCGGTAGGAATAATAATCGGATTTAATATAATATTCCACATTATGTGATGATTGATTAATAAATGATATTTTAAATACGTTTTTACTGTGTAAAAGCTCTCTGGGCGTATTGTTCTAATACACACGAGTAAATGAGGATATTTGGAAAATTTGAGGTGGCTTGCAATTTACGATTAAGTGAAATATTATTTTTAAATCATAACACGATTTTTGTAAAATAATACTGTGCAGAACCTTCTCAGAGTAAGGTATCTTCATATTTTATTACGAATTGCGTTAGTTTTGCTCGAAATCATTCGCGTAATACTGAGATATGCAAGAAATGGTTCTTATTCCAAGGTAAACTTGTCTTTCCGGTTTCTCTTTCGTTCTTTCACTTTCGTAACGCTCAAGTATTCGATAATCTTCTCCACGCTAGGCAGATTGAGATTACTATCCCAAAAGCGTACTCTTGACTTGTTTTCATAAATTTCAATGTAGGTGAGCATGACACAACACATAAGCATTCTCACCGTTATTTTATTTTATTTGGGAAACCAACAGTTCTACATACACATTTATAGTAAACAAACAGATATAGTGTATATAGTGTACTCAGAACTAATAACAGATTTCCACAAAGTATACAAAGTTAGTAAAGAAAATATATTACATACTAGCTGACCCAACAGACGTTGTCCTGCCCGAACGTTAGCTTGCATTGGAAAAATACTTTTTATTGATAGGTAGGTACCTAGATATTTGTTTGTGATTGAATTCCAAAACTAAAAATTGTTTATATTCAAATATTACATTTAAGTAGGTACTTGTTTATGGTTGAATTCCAAAACATAAAATAAATATTTTTTCAAATATGGCATTCTTTTTGCAAACGTCAAACTCCAGTCTTTTCACCAACAGAGGAGTGTACTTATGTGGAAATACGATTTTTTTTAAATGTATTGAATTTAATATTATTTTAGTATTACAAAAATCATGTAAAAATAAATAATTGGATAGAAATTATAAGGAATTTAAGGGAAGAATCTGATTGAGATCCACAAAAAACAAATGCTGTTTGTTTTCATTCAAAAACAAACTTTTTTTATGGACAAAAAAACAAAATCTTTCCATTTTTTTGTCAATGCATTCTCCCCGAATGCAACCCTGGTAGATCGATAAATAAAACATTTATGGTCTTTACGTCTTTTTTACGCACGAGGTTGAAGATTTTAATATCTACAAACACGCACAGCGCAAAGATCGACATTTCTCTGAAAACCACACGTAAATCGGTTAAGCCGTTTAGAAGGAGTTGACTAACATCACACGTTCAGAGGAATTATTTATATAAATATTAAATATATACATATAAGTTTTTACATATAAAAATGTTATTTTCATGTACTCGTAAATATTTTTCAATAATTAAAGATTTTTTAAAAAGTTAACAGTAAGTTATTGTAAATTGGGCGGGATTAGGACAAGGACGCTTGAAGAGAGGATAGGAGGGGAAGGGAGATGTACATATTTATTATTATGTCTACTAAGGTACATCATGCATTTTAAGTGTAAATTTTAAATCTGACAGAGTGATGTTTGTGTAATCTATATCTTTAAAGTTTGTATTGTACACTGAAAAAGTCCTACAAAAAAAAAAAAAATTTTTAAAGGTCATTGAAAAAAAATATCATCATCATCATCCCCTTATCCACGCCCGGTGGTGGAAAGGAAAGAACAAAAAAAACAACATTGGTTAGTCAAAAATCGAGTAACTTTTTTTTTATTTATTTCGTTTTCTTAACACACGATTTTAATAAATAATGATGATAATAATGTAAATGAAAAGATGAAAATAGTTAAAATGGTATTAAAAGCCACAATGCTGATTGATTTTTGTTACAAGATTTTACAAGTGACAATTTTTGCAACTGTTTTTTTATTTATTTTGCATAGAATTTTAATTACAAATTACACTTGATAAAAATGCCCACAAAGACATCAGCGTCTGAGCGTGGGCCATTAGTTTTTGAATTATTAATAAGTTTATAGCATTACGTCAATTATTTTCAAGAAAGGCGTTAAGGACTGGATTTTCCTTAGTGGGGGGGATTTGAGTAGAAAACTGCTTGAGTTTACTGTTTACCATATTGATGTGGCATATATGTGTTTTTAAAAATATTTTTTATGTTTCTAATCCTATATTTGTGGTGATATACTCATGTGTCTGTGTCATATAATTGCTCGTCCCATCTCAACACAGAACTTTTAGTCCCATGGAGTTGGGACTTATTGTCTCAAATAATGTACCATAATCTTATGTATGTAAATAAATAAATAAAATATAAAAAATAAATATAAATATGGTATGACATGGCCATGAAAAAAAAAAGAAAAGAAAAACAAAATTAACATTTGCTGATATTACGAAAACCGGATTTATTTTAAGTATGCATTTTTAATTTATTAAAAAAAAAAATGTGCCTTATTTGTTCCTTACATGCTAATCCAAGACCTCAACCCTACTTTAAACTGTACCAGTGATTTAATGTTGATTTGTTGATTTTAATGTTGATTCGATGATTTAATTTTCGTTTAATTGCGATCGATTTGGTCATAAAAAACAAATACAAAATTCGACATAAACCGCAAATACAGTTTGCCAAACTCATAGTAAAAGAGGTAATGAAAGCAGTAGTCACTATTTAACGAGTTTTTCATGTCGATCTTGCCAGAAATCGAAGCCAGGACATCAAGCACAGAAGGCGAAACCAATAACTACAAATGGCGGCAGAAAACTAGCCTTTTTATTATTTAGCTCATAGAAAATGATGAACACAAAATATTATTATAAATAAAAAATGTACTTGTGTAAAAATAAAATTAATAGATTTTATTTCCTTAACCCCCTGATTTTTTTTCATAAACACAACCCTCTTATCCGACACGGATATAAAAAAAAGAAAGCACATTTGTTTTAAATTTTATAAAACCTTTTTAAAATCAACATCCTGTAGATTTTAAATGCGTTTGTGTAAGTTTTGCGAACGCGCCAGCTCTAGTTAATCGACCAGTACACTACAGCGGAGAGACTATCACTCCCTCTCACTTCTGTTCAATGTACTTCATAGTCCTAACGCTCCTTTATACTCGTACCTGCGTGAAAAATTTCAACGCTTATCAGTTCATGGTTTACCTCTTCGTTCTAATTATCAAGGCACTCTCTTAATACCCATCCACAATTCCTCTTTCTTCTCTAACTCATATAGTGTCCATGCGGCTCGACTGTGGAATCATCTCCCATCCACCATCAAAGATGTTACTACATTATCTCTGTTTAAATCACGTCTAAAGAAACATTTCCTTTCTCTTCCTTAATCGCTCCTCCTTTCCTCTTTCCTTTTTTTTCCTTTTTCCCATTGAGTAATAGTTTTGATTTAAGGTAATTTATAAACAAATACGTTTATTTCTATTTGTATAAAATCGATTTGATCAGTGATCAGCAATTTCCTATCACTAATGAAATTAGTTTGACAGCTGTCATTCTAATCAAGCTATATTTTAAGGACTATAATGTAAAATAAACATCAACAATGTTTTGAGTATGTCCAAACGCTTGCAGACTGGCTGGATTTTCTCCCTAGGGAGTTGCTCATATTTAAATTTGTGAACTCGCTAGGGAGAAAATCCAGCCAGTCTGCAAGCATTTGGACATACTCAAATCATTGTTGAATTAACTACCTGATAAAAATAATAATAATAAAATAAGTATTAAAAAAACGGAAAATTGTTTTCAGGCGTTGCCTAGTGGGTGAATTGGTTCAGCCGGATGAATCTCACCCACACGATAAAGGTTTCAGCTCTTTTACTTCACAAAAGTCGACAGATGGAAGAGTTGAGGAAATCCGGATGTTCAAACATAGGCAGAATGGTGAATGTTACACAGTGTGTAAAGTGGCCACTCAAACCAGCCAATGACAGGTCGTAAGCCCCGTAAATGCCTAGACTCTCATATTTCCTTCTCGAAAATGTTTTCCCTCTCTATTGCAACAAAATTAAAATAAATTTGATACATCAATGATTCGGATCCACTGCTTATTTTACTTTTTCAAAGATGTCACGTCTACACAACATGCATGAAAAAATTACAACTGGATAGTATAAAAAGTCATCTATCTTAATTTTCTATTGTTTTTTACCACGGTTATTACATTACATTTTTGTTTTACATTACATTTACATTTACATTTTTTTTTGCACCACAACAGGCCAGGAGGCCTAATTACAGTGGTGAATTACATCACAGAGCACCCAGGCTTGAGAAAAATCACATTTTAATTTTTGTGTTCTCACCGGGAATCGAACCCGGAACCTCCCGTGCGTGAGTCAAGCGTCTTGACCACTACACCACGGAGGCCGTGGTTATAGATATACCTGTGATATAATTAACTGGTAAATAAAATGTAGTGCAGACAGTTATGTACTCTTACTCAATAAGAGGAGAAAGTATCTGATCTGTATTCATTTCTTACTTGTTACACAATCATGTAAAAACACTCATAAATTCTCAGATTTTTTTAACAAAGTAACAAAAAAGAGCACACACACACACACACACGTATGTCAATCGTGTCTCATGACAAAATAGAGTACTTTTTCTAGTTATTTATCTTCGTCTGTCTTTCTTCTCCCTTGCTAAAGACATATGTAATCTGTTCTTCAAATGGTTGCTCCTCCTATAAGATGAATTTCCAGCTGTCCTTCCATATTTTGGAAGGCCTTTCGCGAGGACGAGTCTCGTGCGGCTGATTACGTAGTGTAATATAAGTGAACCTGGGGTTGTATTCTGAATCTTCTATACCCCCTAGAGAGTGGTTGATTTGGGGATTTTTAATTTTCGAATGCGACAACATTTGCTTCATAAAATGGCCACACTGCTGATTAACCTTTCCCTCACTTAGCATCTAAAAATTACACATGATCCGAACGGGGGGACCAAACGACCCCAGCGCCTACTTGTATATGGCGTCAGGAGAATAAAACTTTGGATGTTTTTATGACCGTGCAATAATTTATTCATTTTTTCGCGTACACATATTTTACTCTTTCGTGTATTTTATTCATTTTTGTTAGTTTGCCGAATGCTTATGCACATAAAATGAAATTGACCCTTGTATTATTTACGTCTTTTTTTTGTTTTAATTTTACTAACTACTTACTTACTACTACTAAAAACAAAAACAGGAAAATGCTCTATTCTATTAATTTCACAATCACAAAAAATATACGGCAAATAGCTTTAATAATACTTGAGTTTTCGAATTCAAATCGGTCTATGGGGGATTCGAATCCCCCCCTTCGGTCCGGCTAGGTTAAACGTCAAATGAAGTATAAAACTGTTTAAAAAAGGGATAAAAACGAATACGGTCAATTCAACCTTTATTTATGGTCACATTATATGAAACAAAATGTCGTCGTATTAAAAAAACTAAAAATCCCTAAATTATTCTCTTTCTAGGGGGTAGAGAAGATTCAGAATACCACCACTGGTGTTGTCCATTATTTAAACATGACCGTATCAGTCCCCCCTTAGCTGTCTACTTCATCGTACAATGTCCTCAGCCTCACATATCTCTCTATGATATCTATGTTATTTATAATTTTTGTAAAATAGACCAATTATATTTTTTGTAATGTTGTCCTATCCAAAAAAATTCAGTTATTTTTTAAATATAGGTAATAATGTGTATTTTTCACAACTTCCTTACATATATATTACGATGGTAACAGTATTTTTATTTTTTCCGCCCGACGCGACGCGCGATTTCGCGTAAATGTCCTAAATAAGCATATTGTGAATAACGTGAAAACGAGACGTTTCGCGCCGTATTGGACAAACGGCACGTATTACGCTACAGCATCATTCTTGCACGCAATATTTGTGACGTCAACTGCGAGTCGTTCTGTATTCGCTCATTTTAAAACCCTGAAAATACCCAATTCCCCCTCCTGAACAATAAACTCTTTTGACATGTAGATTAACCCCCAGATATTAAAGTATATTAACTTTAAAAATACATCAAATAGTAAACGAAACTGTAAAGGGGAATCTGGAAGTTCAGGTATCTACAGGTTATATGATCCAATGAGGAAAAGTTGAGTGCAAGAAGATTTAAGAAATTAGAAATAACAACTATTTTCTCACACGCAGTACAAATTAGAGCATTATTCAATTGTACGGTGATGTTTCTCGAAAATCTTAGAAAAAATTCATAAAAAGATTTTAATAAAAATAAATTTATTTGAAACGTCACAAGTTCATGTTAACAACATCGTTCCCTTTCCGCATCTAACGGTGAATAAGGCACTGCATTGGTACACCAATCGCAGCGTATCTTGATAATTTTTGTTACATAAAAGTAAGATAATCAGTCTTACGCCTCAGGTACCAGACATGGGACTATGAAATATTAAAGTGTGAAAACACCCTTTTGTGTTTTCGGGTGTCGGGAATCGAACCCGAGACCTCTTGCATGGCAGGCTAACGCGCTGACCATTACACCACGAGGCCGGTTGTTAACAACAACCAATCAATTATAGCATTTTTATGTGTTGTGATAGATTTCCGGTTTCCGGGTAGCCATGTTTTTCAACGTTTAGTATGTTTTGACAGGTACGAGGTTCTATTTTTAAATGTAAAGAAAATTCGACGACTTGATATATTTTTTTTAATGAATTAATTTGGTCAATAAACAAACCACCGAACTTTCTCATAAACTAGTTCAAATTCATATTTAAACTTATATCAACAGAGAGGGAAAACATTTTTGAGGAGGGAATATGAAAGTCTAGGTATTTACAGGGCTTATGACCAGTGCCTAGACTTCCTAGGAAAACATTTTTGAGAAGGGAATATGGAAGTCTAGGCATTAACAGGGCTTATGAAATGCCTAGAATTCCATATTCCCTTCTCAAAAATGTTTTCCCTCTCTGTTGAAATAAGTTTAAATATAAATAACTCACTAGGGAGGAAATCCAGCCAGTCTGCAAGCATTTGGACATACTCAAACATTGTTCAAATTAATTCAAACTTTTTATTTATTTATTTATTTTATTGGGTAAACAAACATTATGTACACAAATATTGACAATTTCTTTGTATATGAGTGTAGGACACTCATGCACACACCAAAAAAAAATGTTTACACTTGGGACAATAATTTAAATTATGTTTAATATAACAAATGTAAAAGATAAGAAATGAAAGTATGTAAATAATAATAAAGTTAATTAAATATCTGCTTCTATCAATATTTCTATAATTTTTGACCTAAATTTACGTACATTGTTATAAAAAATATCAGCCTCGGTAAATCTTTTGCTATATTGGTCGCATATATTCTAGGTATTGTAGATTGTTACAAATAGTTTGTTGACGCGTTATCTGTGTAAAACAGAAGATTTTATCTTGTCGGTCAAGATGGCACACGGAATAGAACTATTTCAAGTAGATTAAGGGAATTAATTTTATTATTTATTAATTTGTATAAAAATAACTGGTCTAACATTATTCGTCGATTTTTAAGAGAGTTTATTCCATGGTCCTGCATACTTTCAGCATAGTTAAAGAAATTAACACGTTGTATCCCGGAGCCGTGTAAACACGTGATTATATAACCATGCGTTGTGTCCCGGTCCCGTGTTTTCCCGTGGTTTACCAGCTGTCTAAAAAGGCGCATTTTATTGACATCTAGTGACTTTTATTAGTACTTTTTTGCTGCTGGTAAACCACGTGAAAAGACGGGACCGGGACACAACGCATGGTTATTATAATCACGTGTTTACACGGATCCGGGATACAAAGCACAAAAAAAGGAGTGAGGGCCTGTATATGTGCGAACATTGCAATGCGCAATGTGGCTCTCTATAAAGGTCAATGTTGGCAAAACTATCATACAATAATTACTTATTTAATTATTTCAAATAAATCTAAGAAGTTTCAATAGATTTAACCTAGTATTTTTATAAGTATGTCACTTTTAAGAAACCCTTCACAGAGCATGAACTTTTACTAAAATGGGCCATGCACGGGGTAAATTCTATGTGTATTCGGCCGGTAAGGTTTAACCGGTAGTCGACCTATTTTCGCAATCTACATAAACAGTTAAATAGAACGATAGATCCCTTGATAAACAGCATGATAGATCCCTTGCTAAGCAGTATGATAGATCTCTTTATGGTCAAAAAAATATTAATTTCATAATGCGTCTGCCACTTCCGTGCCTACAAACCAGCGTTCATCATAAATATGTAATACCTTGAGAAACCGGTTTGCGGGGGAAATTTCAACCGCTTAACCGTAGAGTCGATGCATCGCCATCGTAGAAGTACAAGAAATGCATTATGTCTGCTGTTGCGTGTTACGGTGAGTGGATTTCTCGAAAATACAAGGCCCTGCGTGTACGAGACAAAATAAGACAAGGAAAATGATACTAAAAGTGTTATGAGTTCCATTTTCTAAGTAATTGCAGAAGAAAAAATAAATATAGATAAATACTAAGGGATATGAAGTTTTAGGCATTTACAGGGCTTCTGACGTCTAATTGGCTGATTTAAGTACTTTACTTACTATGTAACATTGATTATTCTGCCTTTGTTTGAACATGCTTTTCAATGAGGGAGGTTCAGTGCTACTAAAAATTGGGTGTAAAAAAATGTTTTCTTACGCTCAGTAAAAATTAGAGCATTTAATCATAAAGCGAAGTTTCTCTAAAATGTTTGGAAAAAAAATCTACTTTAAATGACGTCACAAGTTCTTTTAAATCCACAAATTAATGGGTGTTTTGATGGATTTCCGGTTCCAGCTCACTGAAGAGAACTAGTGACGTCATCGATTTACTTTGTTTTATTTTTTAACTTGTTTTGATTACATTTATGAACACGCACTATTTCTATGTGTATTTAATTTTTTCTTATATCTAAAATATATTCAAGTAAATTGCTATTCTTTAATTTTGATTGTTTTATTTTTCTCTATTTTCTTACTTTAAAAAAAATAAAAATATATATATTTCTTAAAAATATTTTTTATGTTTATTATTTTATACGTATAAAGTAATATGTCTGTACTTTTTTTATTTGATTATTAATTAAAACTAATGTCTGAGCACCCGATGACAAACTATTATTGAATAGTTTATCGGGACAAAATATATATTTATACTTTGTTTTTTTTATAATGTATTAATATTGTAATAATGTGTATATTTTATTGAATACAGACTATGAAAAAAAAAATGCGCCAAAATATTTTTAAAAATACAAAACTTTAAAAAATCGTAGCGATAAATATAATTGTAATAAAAAACTATTCATACAAAATTAGATTAGTTTGATAGTCTATTAACAAATAAATAAATAAAAACACTACACTTATTCAACATACCATCCGTTGCTTAGAACATAAAAGCATCCCACCCAAGGGAAACGTTAATAATTATGAAGTAGAAATTATTTAACAATGTAAACACACCTTTAAACAAACGCGAATCTCCCAGGAAGACGAGTACTTATACGGGTGGTAAATTGAATGAAAAATGTTATTTCTCGTGGGAATGCACAATGATTTTCGGTTCATAATACACAATATTTTGTTTATTTTATTTATCGACAATACATTATTTTACTTTTTTTATTAAACATAAGTGTAAACTTCTGGGATCAAAGTCCTGTGTTGAGTTGGGGCGGGTAATTAATTAAAACAACATAGCACAAAAAAGATTTTACAAAATCATTAAAAAAGCATTAAAAAAATAACACATATGAAAAGCACAAATAATGACAAACATTTGATTTACATGAAAAAAAAACTGAAATATTTTAAAAACCACAGTGTATATTGATTTGAGTACGAAGGTTATATTATCATTCTTACGCTTCAAGTGCCAGTCCAGGAACTATGAATTATTATTATGCAAAAACACATTTGCAAATCAATGTTCCATGTCAGGAATCGAACCCGAGACCTCTTCCATGGTAGGCAATTGCGCTGACCATTTGACAACGAGGAAGGCTTTTAACTACATTTTCAAATGGTAATATGACAAGGAAGTTTTTCGCAAATATAAGGGTACTACTTGCAAACCCGGCAAAATCCAAAATTGAAAAAAGTGAGATATTAATATAAACTTATTCAGAATACAATTTTATACAATATTTTTAACATTGTCAATTGAAAATACGACTTAATTTGTAAAACTTGACTTTTAACTAAAGATGTGAACTCTTTTTTTCTATGATTTATTTTGTTGCCCTTTAATAATAAGGAATATTTTTGTAATAAAATAAATAAAACAACTGTTTTTAACCACTAATTTTTATTTTTCACCGACCGGTTTCAAAGCAAACAAGCTTCTTTGTCAAGGTTTACGTGACTAATGAATTGATTCTATGTACTATTACTGTGTTCTATGTACTATTACGTAACTAATGAATTGACAAATATAAACTTTATATATAGAATATTTTTGTGTGTTTTTTTTAATATTTTTTATTTCCTTTTTTAATTACTATAAAAAAAATACCATATTATCTTTTACAGAATGTTTTATTTTTTCTTTCTTATGTTATACAAAAATATTATAACTGTCCATTGTTTATTATAGAAGCAAAAATTCATTATCATTTTCGTGTATACCCACGAACAGGCGATGCCTTTGTGGGATTTTTTGTTTACTATTTTTCTATTAATATGTATTTCGTTGATATGTAATTATGCTTTATTTTTTTAAAACTCTTTTTTTAAAATTACAAAAAAATTGTAACAAAATAATAATCTATGAGGCCAAGAGCCCTGTGTTGAGTTGGTATACAACAAAATGGAAGGTGGAAGCATACAAATTATTAAACAATACCAAAAACTAAAAAAAAATATCACAATTACATGTATTTTAATAAACATCTCGATAACACGCATAATTGTATATAAATATGTGCTTTATCTCGCAGCATTCCCCTGCAATGTAACCTTTTCGATACATAGATCGATATAAGCACCTTTAATTAGTTTAATTCTAATATCATGATATCGCTAGCTCAAAGCAACAGTGAGATATTTCTGAAAAACGTGTTCTGGGATAATCTGACTTAGAGGAGTCTAAAAGGTCTGACTGAATAAAATTATTCAAAGTAGATTATGAATACTTAATTTTCACACAGTTTAACTATCTAACTACTATATTAATTTATTTGAAAACATTAATTTATTTCATTTCTTGAAATATCTGCATGAACCACAAAATCTGAAATTTTGGGTTTATCTCACTACTGCTTTGGGCTAGCGATATATTATGTGACGAAGAGACAGTATTTACATTTTTTAAATGATTACAATTAATATGCAGTTCCTCCAACAGATTTTTACTAAATAAAATTAATATCTCAGTATTTTCAACAATATTACCAAGATAACTTTTATTCCTTAGTTTATTTTGTTATTTATTTATTTATTCATACAAATACATACACATTAGAAAAAATACAATAATAACGTATCCCTAACTCTATGAGGCCAAGGGCCCTCTGTTGAGTTGGGATACAACATAATGGAAAGTGGAAACACGTACATAATGAAATAATAGCAAAAGTAAAAATTAAATATTATTACATAAAGAAAATGGCTTTCCTTTTGGAGAACTTAATATGTTCATCCAGGACATTGAACACTCTTGGGGCTACAAAAGAGAAATTCTGAGCAAACGTAAGCTCATTCTACCATTACAACAAGGATGGTATTCCCATCCGAATTATACCACTATACTTAGGTGTAACTTTATGCCAAGTTTATGAGTAAGGCCCATAATATGTATCAAAAGGCTTTGTTCTCCGCTGTTTCAAAATTGAATATATCCTGGTAGCTAAATTTACAACATCAGATTAGGAGTTATTCAAAATCTACATTGCATTGTTAGAAAAAACTAATAAAAATGATAAGGGATAATATTTTTTACGCGTTTATTGAATTAACACTAACCTAACAACTATATTTGCATAATGTAAACAATATTGTTTACTTACATACCTACGTAGGCAATTATCTACACATATGGGATTATAAATTTTAAACACTTAACTTAATTTAACAATAAAAACCTTATCTCAAAGTGTGTCAATATAAGATTGCCAAGGTGATGATAGTAAAAGATAACAATTTCTATTATAATACAGTTCTAATTCAAAGATCTTAGGTTTTTCCTTTTTAAATATATACATATGAGCTTCTGATTCACAACCAAAAAAAATATTTAAAAGTTGACTTCAACGACTCAACTCGTATTTTCTAGTGAGTCGGAGTAAGTGCATAGGTGCCATTTCGTCAAAAGGCAAAATCAAAGAGTTCATTGATGCACTGAGCTATACGTGTACAAATACAAGTATATAAAAAAAACAATAGAAATAAGAGAAGAAAAAAAACATCATTTTATTTTATACGTTGAAAAATAATGTGTGTAGCAAATAAGTTAGTGCTTAAAAAGTTTATTGTGTGTAGTTATATTAATAATTTGATTTACATACAGTTTAGTTTATTAAAAAAAAAGATTTTAGTTACTATTAGGACATTTATAAAATTACGTAGTTCATGATTAAATAAATAAATAAAATAGGCATTAGTCGATTTGAATGTCAATTTACTTTCTATTTTAATCATCTATTGTATTAATTTTCTCATTGTGTTATTTTGTGAACTCTTCATATGCAAATCTGATTTATGATACGTACAAATAATTTGATCAAACAAATATAACATATAACGTCCCGAGTTTGATTTCAGAGAAGTTTAAAATAATTATAAAAATTTAAAGTGAATGTATCCAAAGCAATATTTTATAGGAACTGGAACTGGTGCTCAAAAAATAAGTTTACAGATAACAAAAATCTTTCAAAAAAGCAAATCAAAATAGAAGAAATAAAAAAATATAGTTCACTGACATGTGAAAAATGTAAAATAAATTTTAATTTGTTGCAACAGAGAGGAAAAACATTTTTGAGAAGGAAATATGGAGTCTAGGCATCAACAGGGCTTATTTCAATTTATTTATTTTCGTATTTCGACCTCTCATCGGCTGTTTTTAGTGGCCACTTAACACACAGTGTAAAATTCACCATCCTGCTCATGTTTAAACATCCACATTTCCCCAAATATTCCATCTGTCGACTTTTGTGAAGTAAAAGAGCTGAAACCTTTATCATGTGGGTGTGATTCATCCGGTTGAACCAATTCAACTTCTAGGCAATGCCTGGAAATACTTTTGTAAGATGTAAGATGGAAAGTCGGGAGTTTTTTAAAATCTAGATCTAAATAACTCCCCGAGAAGGAAATCCAGCCTGTCTGCAAACATTTGTATACTCAAAACATTGTTAAATGTAAAATAAATTTTGAATACTGCACACTTCTCCTTAGAACAGGTTATCTTGAAAAGGAAAGTTCAAATCAATATTTTTTTTTTTTCTCATATGCTGCTGTCAGTAGTATTTATCTACTAGATTATAGATTATTATTATTGTAGATGATTTATTATTATTTAAAAAATAATGCGGCGGTGGCCAAATTGATTCATTTTCCATTTTTTTAAATAAATATTCACAATATTAATTATACAATTTTACGTTAATAATATTACTGTTACTTTAACCGGCTCTTATAATAACCTTTCAAATTAATATTATATCATGAAATACCTTAATTGATCACTTCATATATTGCGTCCTAAATATTACATAACATTTAATCACCAAATCACTTTTATATAACGATATATGGATTTCATTAAGTAGGTTTAATTTATTTATACTTTTACATTGTTTGTATTCTTTTTTTTATACAGAATAATGTTCCCTTACTGGGGAGGGAAACGTGCCGAGGGAAACATTTTACAAAATGTGAAACATGCCTAAGATTAGCTATTTAACAAAGTTAACATAATAATAACAATAAAAAAACGTCATTAATCTAATTAACCTAATTATCATTAACATAATAAACAATAAAAAACTAAAATAATCATAAAAAACATAACCAATGTATATAGACCAATTGAACAAATTTCATAAACAGTACACACATTATACCTATTTGGCTTAATCCACTCATCGATCCGTGCGCAATCCACCTCCACTATCCATTTCTTAATAGCAATTTTATATTGTGAGAACTTACTAATTGTCCTTATGGATAATAATCCTTATTATTAACACACATTGTTTTTATAAATATAATTAATTCATTTTTTTTATCTTTTCATTGTATCTAACACAAGTTTAGCTTCGGCAAGAGATTAACAGATCTTCGCCAATATAATAAAATCGAATTATCGTATTAAACGCTTTAAACAGTGTGCCAGCCAATGACAGGTCATAAACCCTGTAAATGCCCAGATTTCCACATTCCCCAATCATTTCTAGATCTCTTTTTTTTTCAGTTGGTAGTTTATCCAGATAAATAATATTACAATAAAATACAATTTAAAACAGATTTAACGTTTCCCATTACGAAAAGGTAAAATAAAACTATTCTTGTGTACCATAATGGGGATTAAAATCTATGCCTTGTCTATTTTTGGTTAATAAATATTTTGAAAATTACAAAATACACAGTGTTTTCAATAAGTTCCATTTCTATCGAAATAATTATTTTAATTCTGAGCATTGCTGAGAAATTAGTTCCTTTAAATTTTACCCGTTTTTTTTAAATGAAGAAACCAATAATTTAAGAATTATTTTTGTTGTATTTTAAAAAATATAATTTTTATGTAAAAGATGTAGGTTGCTCACCATTAATCAAGAGAAATATTGTAAAATATTTGTCATTAATTATTGATTTTACTTTCTATAGAAAACGCCGTGAGGTCATGCAACCCACCACAAACTTTTGTTCTTACTATACAGTCACAAATGCTATAATCGTTGCTGGTCAAATACGGAGATTTACCTACTTAGATAATATGATTCAATTATAAATTTAAAGCTAGTTATAATATGTCTTATTTTATAGTTTTTTTCACTAATTCCAAGAATTGTTTATACCATTTTAAGATACAGATCATCATAACTATTAAACTCTCATACGCAATCAATATCGAGCATTGCATTAGTAAAATGAATGCAACGTATATTGGTCATCTGTTACTAGAAGATTAAATTATCAGTCTATTGCAGTTTAAATCCATCTTATAAACAAATATTTAATGTCGGGGAATCGAACCCAGGGCCTAAAGTATGGTTGGCGAACCACTATACGAACCGCTAACCACTATACTACGAGACAGATTTTTCTTCATCAGATTTCCTTTTTCAGGATTTTTACCTGAAAGCACCAATCGAGTCAAAAACACTCGTCCGGGATTCTGTTTTTAATTTACACACAGCTCTGTTTTTTATTTGTTAATATACTATAAAATTAAGCCAACATATATTTATCAATGTTTATATATCTATTGTCATGGCGATGGTTTTTTTAAAGTTTTGTAATTTTGTAATTACTCCACCCGTGACGTCACAAGTACTAGTCGGCGAGTTCTGCTGATCGATGAGTTGGCTTCTCGGAAACCGGAAATCTATCACAACACTCTATCATTGGTTGAATTGGAAGAACTTGTGACGTAGCTTAAAGTTGTTCATTTCGATTATTTTTTTAAAGGCTCTAATTTTTACCGCATGTAAGAAAACATTTTTTAAAATTCATTTTCCCGTAACACTGAACTTTTTTATTATTATGGTCTAAAACAAGCACAGCCTAAAAAGCCTTAAGTTAGTAAATAAATAAACAAATGTTAATTCATTTGTAATGAATAAATAAATAATCCATCTTTCTAAATCGGCCTCGTGGTGTAATGGTCAGCGCGTTTGTCTACCAAGCAAGAAATATTGAGCTCGATTCCCGACATAGTTATTTAAAAGGGTGTTTATACACTAGAATATTTCATTGCCCCTGGACTGGTACCTGAAGCATAAGACTGATCCGCTTACCTAATGTAATGTAACATGTATTAAAAATGATCAAGATACGCCGCAATTGGTGTATCAATACAGTGCCCGATGCACCATTAGGTGCGGAAAGGAAATGGTGAAGACGATGATCTTTATAAATATAAAAAAACAATAAAATAAATCAAACAACTCTGTTTTTAACCACTAGTTTTTATTTTTTTATATTTTTTCACTGACCGGTTTCTAAACCTTAACGAAGAAGCTTGTTCGCTTTGAAACCGGTGGGTGAAAAAATATAAATAAATAAAAATTAGTGGTTAAAAACAAAGTTGTTTGATTTATTTTATTATTATAAATAACCACAAAGTTAGTGCTTCAAATCAAATAAAAATAAAAAATATATAAAAATAAATATAAAAATATAAATTACTGTAAAAATAACATCAATGTTTGTATGTGTAATTTAATTGGTAATTTAAATAAATAAAAAATTCATATTTACCGGAAAAGTATGAATGAAGATCTGGAAGTTCCTCATTGATACATCCAGAAGATTCCAGGAAACTGGATCCATTCTCGAAGGTTGTTGGATGACCGAGCCTTCCCCCAATGTGCTTCGCCACCACATCCTTACTGAACTGGTCTTCTGCAGCCAAATCCACTTCCATTTTCAGCTTTAAACCGGCGACACGAACTAACTCAACACTTGGAACTCATCTTGAAAACTTTGAACTTGGCACAAACTCTCTATCGAGAATTTCAGATACACATCTTTTTTCAACTAATTCATTTTTTTAAATGTAGGTATGTACGTATATTTTTCATCAGTTCAATGATTTTATTTCTGTTTTTATATCGCTCTGTGGAGTTGTTTAGTACCCGGAGTGCAGAAAACAACTGAGTAAAAATCCTTTAACTATTGGGTAACATAAGCACTTACGACATCAACACATTCAAACAACCTGTGTTTGGTATAGGTTGTGTGGTAAGTTGCTGATACCTGTGATAAATATTTTCTAAAGAAAACAGTTTTTAACAAACAAAAATAAACATTTTCACATTCATTAACACTAGTTTCATTCGACGAATTTATTGAAATACATAAATATTTAAATAAAAACAGGCACAAATTTTTGATAAGGGAATATGAGAGTTTGGGTATTTACAAGACTAACTTCCAGTTTCACCAAACAACGTTAAGTTAAAAATGTTTGAATTTAAGTCGTTGATGCATTTTCGTCAAAATGTACAAAGTGGTTGGAAAAAGTAAAGGGGCTCTGCACGCTGGCCAATACATTGGCCAGTACGTTGACAAATACGTATTGGCAAACGTGTAGAGGGGGGATATTTCTGACTAGCAGCTCTGGTATACGCGCTGGCACATGCGCTGGCGCGCGTCTCGTCTATTGTCGGTTTTTAGTACAGATAAAAGGAGGTCGGTCGAATGCTTGTCAATGCGTTTACATGTTGGCCTAGCTTTTCGTACGCCACAAACTACCGGAGAGGGCGCACGAGGTTTTTTTTTGCCCTTTTGGCATCCGCGCATTGGCCCGCACTGACATATACTGAACGACTCACCAACGTGCGAGCAGTTTAGTGATTTTGTTGCCAATACGCGCGCCAGCTTACGGGCCAACGTATTGCTAGCGCTTTAAGATAAAATGATTTAAATTGAACCATTTTTAACATTACATTTTTTTATGACTCAACTGGCCCTTAAACATACTATAAACTCTCAAACTGTTAGCCAGCTTTTTTTTAACCGGTGCAGAGTAGACACAACAATGACAAAAAACGCGGTAATAGTGTCAGAAATGCATATCTGGCAAGAGCCTCAGAGACAGAATTAGAAACTCGAAGATAGGGATGCGAGATTGAAAATTGTTTATTTTTATTTATTTATTTAACTTTTTGTACATAATGTTATTTGTACATTGGCGGGCTTATTGCCAAATGGCAATTTCTTCCAACCAACCAATAAAATAAAAGTTTTATTTTTATAATTCAAGTTACAGAACATATTCAGTAGAAAAAAAAAAAAAAAATTAAAAAGTGAAAAATATATAAAAATAGAAATAAACGTATTTGTTTATAAATTACCTTAAATCAAAACTATTACTCAATGGGAAAAAGGAAAAAAGCGGAAAGAGGAAAAAGGAAAGGAGGAGAGATTAAGGAAGAGAAAGGAGATGTTTCTTCAGACGTGATTTAAACAGAGATAATGTAGTAACATCTTTGATGGTGGATGGGAGATGATTCCACAGTCGAGCCGCATGGACACTATATGAGTTAGAGAAGAAAGAGGAATTGTGTATGGGTATTAAGAGAGTGCCTTGAGAATGAGAACGAAGAGGTAAACCATGAACTGATAAGCGTTGAAATTTTTCACACAGGTATATAGGAGCGTTAGGACTATGAAGTACATTGAACAGAAGTGGGTGTCAGAAAATGTCGTTAGGTGGGGGAGGCAACGGAAAAGACGTTGGTATGCACATTTGAGGAGAATGGAGCCATCCAGACTTCCTCACATCGCATAGGTAGGTGACTCCCGGGTATACCACTCGAGTAACTTATCACTCTATTTACTATTTATTTATTTATACGCCCAATGGGCAATTTTAAGGACATATTTACACATAGAAAAATATTATTAAGGACAGTAGAAAGACACAATGATATATGGTAGACTTGGTGGGAGTGGAAGTGGGAGAGAGGTGTTTATAATTGAATTTGATTCAGTGATGGTTTGAAAGAAGACAATTTGTTATCAAAGAAATCAAGACTTGAAAATGATATGTTTACTATGCAACACTTACTGTTTTAAAAACCTCAGTGATTTGTGAATCACACGTGGATGTTTCCAATATATCCATGCCAATGTACAATACAATATATATTATAATATCTCTACTGGTTCCGTATGTAAAAAATCGTCATATCAACTTTACCTCCGGATTATGGTCCATCCATTAGTGTAATTATCCCTATCTATCAAAAGGTTAAAATGCCCTCTCCCCTCTTTCGCAGACTTTCCCTTTTGCGGCTATGTCGACGTATACCCAGTTTACTTGACTACAAAAATATCAATTTTTAAATAAAAAATTAAAGTTTTCTTACTTTCAGAAAAATCAATTACCTAGTTTCAATTACTGACATACATTTTGATGATTCATTTTTTTTATTTTATTTAAATCTTAAAATAGGGCACACATATCATACATATTGTTATGTGTGTTCTAATAATAACATTACAAATATATTTAATTTATAAATTGTTTATCACATATGTCTTGACCATTATTTTAAATTTTGATATGTTTTTTTCTTCATAAATATTTTTTTTCATTTCGTAATACTTTTTAATTGCTTTAAATAAAATTGAATTTTGTGACTTTGCCTTTTTCCTAAATGGAAGTCTAATTTTGTTCTTTTCTCTAGTATTGTGATTGTGTTCATGCTGGTTCCGATCAATTTTTTTCCAAAATTCTGTTTTTTTATTAGAGTTTATAATTTTATGAACAAATATCATTGTATTGTAAAATATTCTTTGTTTATATGTTAATAATTTCATTTCATTTACCATCGACTTTACCCTCGTATATCTGTTTTTTTTCAAAATGATTCTAAAGGCTTTATTTTGTAATACAGTTAGTTTATCTATGTTTTCTTTGTTTGATAAAAATATTCATGCAACTGGTCATTAGTCTAACTTAGCTAATTTTAATTTGTGCATGGTAGAAATTAGCTTAGTGTTTTATGCTTTAAATGTACAATACAGCACGTATGCCAATTACAATATCTTTATATATATAATTCCTCTGTACGTGTGATGTCACTAAACTCCTTTTAAACGGCTTAAGCGATTTACGTTCGGTTTTTAGAGAAACATAGATCTTTGCGCTGTGCGTGTTCGTGGATATTAAAATCTTCAATCTAATATGTAAAAAAGAAGTAAGGAGCATAAATGTTTTATTCATCGATCTACCAGGGTTGCATTCGAGGAGAATGCATTTACAAAAAATGGAAAGATGTTGTTTTTTTGTGCATTAAAAAGTTTGTTTTTGAATGATTACTAACAGCATTTGTTTTTTGTGGATTTTAAGAGATCTTTTCCTTAAATTCTTTATGATTTCTACCCATTTTCATTTTACTAGATTTTTGGTAATACTAAAATAATATTAAATTCAACACATGTTTATAAATCGTTTTCCTACATAAGTACACCCCTCTGTTGGTGAGAAGACCGGAGTTTGACGTTTGCAAAAAGAATGCCATATTTAAAAAAATATTTATTTCATGTTTTGGAATTCAACCACAAACAACTCCTAGCATTGAAAAGATCCGACTCCCTCGGTACGCTGTTCAACAGACCAATTATTCTCCCCATAGGCTCATCAACGGTAAATTATTATTATTTTATATTACTGGGCTCTAAAATTATAAATAAAAATTCAATTACATATGTATTCTTACAGAAAGGATAACCATTAAAAAAAATAGACCACTTTCGATATATGAAACATTCCAACAAGGAAATGTCATTTCCCTCTGGGAAAATAATTATCATTGTGTATCTTTATGTTGTTTATAGGTTAATATTCTAATACTATTTTGGACGTGTTCTGTATATCTCATAAATTAATTACTTTTTACGTACCGATCTACAAGGCTCAATTTAATAAATCTGCTGATTTATTTAAAATTAGAAAATATCAATAATTAAAAAATAAAATACGATTTCCGACTGCAATGCAATCATCTCGTTGCATTTATTGTAACTGATAGGTCACTGAAAAAATGCAAAATAGATATAACATACAATCATAATATTAATTTTTTCTATGACTATTTTTTACAATTTCAATTTGAAAATAATAAGAAATGTTATTACCGGTTAAGTTATTAATTATTATCCCTGGTCGAAATGTGTAGTCAGATAAGTCACAAAATAGTAAAAATGAGATGTAAACGACACTTGAGTAGATTTTTTTACATCTTTCAATATGTGTAGTCGGTTAAGTCCAGAAGTTAATTTTAGAGGAAACGCTGTCAGACTGTATTTTCTTCATTGATTATAGCACTAGAGCCGTTATTCTTTTTACACACTTTAGATATTATTTTTGTTTTTTGATGAATTGTTTATTATGGAAACTGAGACCATCCAAAAACACAAACATGATTTTTTTTAAATCGCAAAAGGTACCGACACAGATAATAATCATTCTGATACTCTTTCTTAAAAAAAAAAACAACCAAATCGTTTAGTTTTGGGATGCGGGAAACGGGACAACGAATCCACGATTTTTTCGATTTTAGTTAGGCATAATAAGTCCGAAATGAAGTTATCTTTTTCGCACAGTATCAGGGAAGAATTATTTTGGTATTTGACTAAATAAAAATAACAAATCGACAGTTTGTGTAGTAAGTTACGTCTATTAATAAGTTAAATTTTGTGCCGATCCAGATAAATCCACCGCTTTTTGTAATGAAATATCCATATTAATAAAATGCATGTTGGATATTAAATTGAAAGTCAATAACATAAACCGTCATTTGTATAACACGAAATAACATAATTCTAATTAGATGAATGTGAGGCATTTTTGATAAACTTTGTTTTTGCTGTCTCAAAATGGCAATTTTGGACCCCGATCCGAGAATTTTAAATGTTAAGAAATTAAAAACATCAGAAAATTAATTAATAAATAGCCTTAGCAACAAAACTAAAATAATAATCATGGTTTATAAACAAATATAACAATTAATTTATCTACTACATACACACTTAGGTAATGGATTTATCTGGATCATGTCTAGTCTGCCTAACTAGGAACAACAAGTTTTAAGGAAGACATTTTTATGCAAAATAAACAATAATATGACTACCTACTAGTTTAACAGTTATGCAGTTATACAATATTAATTTATACCGTTTATTGTTTAAGAATGTTTTTGATATAATTTTCCGATTTTTCTCTACCAAAACCCAGTAACCAATTGTATTCATTTTGTAAATCAATTTACGTTTTTTTATTTTTGTTTGTTTGTCATATTGGCTCATAAAAGAATGATGTTAAGTAATCTACAACTAGATTTCTAAAAAAATATCGTTAACATGTGCTTTCGGTATAAGTATGCATCGTGTTGTATATTATAAACTGAGTTTGATTGTGGCTATTGTATAAACTTAAAGTTTGCTATTTATTTACACATCGTGAATACGAACGGTGTCAAATGATTTTTAGCACCTTTGAAAACTACATAACTGTAATTTTATGTAGAATATACCGATCAATGATATTATTCCTGAATATTAATACTGCTAAAAGTACATGACTCAAATGTACGTCAGAGTTGGGTTATATTTTTGTATACCTATAGTGAGTCTTAAATAACAGCGGGCGTGTACCTATACAATAGCTTAAAAAAGATTTTTAGTTCTTTTACTTCGAGTTCTTATGTACCTGTATGGTCTGTGTCCAGGCGGGTGAAAAATACATTTCTGCTATCTGAAATAGAACCAGAATCCTAAAAAACATTTTTTGACCTTTCGCCTACCAATCCTATGCAAATGCACGGCATTTGGTTTACCAATGCAATGCCCTATGCACCACAGGGTGCGAACGGGTGAATGAAAGTTATTAGTACCTTTTTAATCAATATTTCATGTCAGTCTTTATGGGAATCGAAACCGGGACCTCAAGCATGGCAGGCGAACGCACATACCACTACGCTTTTTAGGATTTTTACCCGAGAGTAGACATCGAGTCAAAAACATCCATCCAGAATTCTCGTTCTATTTCAACCATAGAACTGTTATCTTCGTCCACCCGGACATCATCGCATTATCATCACCATCATCGTCACCCCGTTTCCGCGTCTAATTGTACATAGGGTTCTGTATTGGTACACAAACCGCAGCGTATCTTGATCATATTTTTTAAGGTGATCAGTCTCAGGATTTAAATGTCAGTCCAGGGGTTATTAAATATTCTAAATAATAATATGAAAAAGAAATGTTTCATTTCAAAATTCGATTTTTAAAGTTGTTTATTTTTTTAATTACTCCGCGCATGACCCCACTAGTTCTCTTCGATGAGTTCCCCTAATTGGTGAGTCGGCTTCCGACTAACCGGAAATCTATCACAGTAAAGTTATGTCATCGTCATCATCATCGTTCCCTTTCCGCACCGAATGGTGCGTAGGGCACTGCATTGGTAAACCAATCGGAGCGAATCTTGATTATTTTTATTACATAAAGATAAGATGATCAGTCATACTCTTAAAGTGCCAATCCATAGGCTATGAAATATTCTAGTGGAAAAACACCTTTTTAAATAAATATTTCATGTCAACCATGTCAGGTATCGAACCCGAGACCTCTTGCATGGTAGATGAACGTGCTGACCACTGCACCACGAGACCGGCGAAAGAAATATTAGCGTTCCTATAATTGACCAAAATCTTTCGATTTTGGTAGCCGTTTTCAACGAGTTAAATAACTCAATATTAGAACATTCCAATTAAGTTGAGGTAGCGTGGGGTTCGAACCTCAAAAAGTGAGGTGATCGTTCTTACGCGTCAGGTACCAGTCCAGGGGCTATGAAATATTCTAGTGTGAAAAAACCCTTTTAAATAAATATTTCATATCAACCATGTCGGGAATCGAACCCGAGACCTCTTGCTTGGCAGGTAACGTGCTGACCATTACACCACGAGGCCGACAAAAGTTATGTGATATGTAATAAAAAATGTACCAAATGTAAACGAAAAAATTGTAAATATTTTTTTTTTAAAAAGAACTTGTAACGTAATTTAAAGTAGTTTGTATTTATTACTTTGTTCGTGCTTTTTAAAGAGACATCGCTTTACGATTAAATGCTCTAATTTTTACCGCGTGTAAGAAAACATTTTTGTATCCTATTCCCCGTAGCACTAAACTTCCTCATTGACAAATATATATTTCTTGATGTTATAACTTATATTTACATATAAGGTATTGTCAATAAATAATTTAAAATTAAAAAAATTATTTAATAGATATTTCTTGGATTTTTTTCTCGCAACTGGCGGTAATCGAACCCGTAACGCCAGTTTCACAGCCAGCCGTCTAACCATCTGCAGAACGCCGCAGCGCGCAGCGGGCGGCGAAGCGCTTTCAAATTATTGTGATTCCGGAGATAACAGGCAGAAAAAAGATAAAATCACAAATAAGCCATTCAAAATGTTGACTTGAAATTACATTTATTTAACAAACATAATCGATGAACAATACAGTTATGTGTGTGAAATAGAACCAGAACCCTGGACGTGTGTTTTCAACTTGATGGGTGATCATGGGTAAAATTTTTGAATACGGAATCTAGTAGAGTTTGGCCTACCATTCTTGAGGTCCTACATTCGATTCCTGCAAGGGTGGACATGAAATATTGATTTTAAAGGTTGTAACTTTGTTTGAACTGTAATATTACATTGTTTCTGGACCGACATCTGAAACGTGAGACTGATCACCTTACCTTCATGTGACAAATGATCGATATACGCTTCATTTGGTTTACGAATGCAGTGGCCTTTGCACTACTGGGTGCGGGAAGGGGAATGATGATAAATTCATTTGTTTTACTCAATTATTTCAATCAGATTTCACTACTACATACAAAATACAATTAACAAAATCGTGATAAAATTTTGATGAAATTTGCAAAAAATCTACCTACCTTTATACATGTATGAATAATATGTATTTACTTTTGATTTTAAAACATTCATTCATTTCAGTGAGCGTTTAAAGTGACATAAAACTTTTGAAAAATATGTTTTTTCTTATAAAACTACTGTTTTGTTCTTATTATAGTGGATATTTAGATATTGTTTTATTTACAGTTCATAATATTTACAATCGCACTTTAAATTTCGAACCACAAAACATCGACACTGCAAAATGCATTTTTCGTTGCATTATTCCGTTAACATAATACGTTACGTGTTTTAAAGTCTATAAACTCGTAGCAATACCCGCGACATTGTATTATTATGCAATAAATTATTGAAAGAAAAGTTGATTTTCGTGTGAAACGGCGGGAAACGAGTTGCGTTGCGTGCGCTGGCAGATGACAGTTAACACTCTAGCGGATTAATTTGTAACTATTTTACGTTCTCAATTGTTCGAGAGCGCCACTACTTTCTTCAGCGCCCGCTCGATGAACTATGATGGAAAACATGCAAGTAGAATATTATGCAATTTCAAATTTACTCTCAGATTCAGTCCAGTGGACTACTAAATATTATAAATAAATCAAATATATACAGGTAATATTTAACTACATAGGTATGTACAGTGCGTACGAATGTTTAATAAGAATTTAATATTTAATAAACCGTTTTGAAATATAATTTTATAGTTTGCCTTACTCAGCCTACTAATCAAACGTGTGTTTACTTGCTTTACCGACAGGCAGGTTATTAAATATTTTAACACACTGTAGGCAGGTAGGTTTCAGTCAGGGCCGTAGCCAGGGTACGCCTAGCCTCTAGCCAAAACTTGCTCCCAAGCAAAATATTATTGCTACATACATTTATACATTTCTTACCTTAGAAGATAAAACACGGGAGTCCACTTTTTGTAGTTTTGGAGGTAAAACGCAGAAATTATCGCAATAAACTATTTTATACATGAATAAAACACCAAAGTCTTCATTCGATTTTTAATCTGAAGTCCACCTTGTTTTAATGCAAAAAGATCAGTAGTCTCTGATACGCTATTATATTACGTACTTTTTTTTGTTTTAAAGAATCATTATTTTACATTGAATGCTCTTTATAGGTTTAAATTATCCCATTTGGTTTATAAGTTATAATGTTTTAGAAATCACACAATTACAAAATCTTGTTTCCTGAACATTTCGTTAAATATGACTCCCGTGATTTATCTTTTAAGGTACATTAACATATTACAACAGAGATGAAAAACATTCAAGAGAAGGTAATGTAGAAGTCTAGGTATCTACAGGGCTTATGACCTGTCAATGGCTGGTTTAAGTGGCCACTTTACACACTGTAAAATTCACCATTCTGCCCATATTTGAACATCTATATTTCTTAAATTCTTTCATCCATTTATGTTTGTGAAGTAAAAGAGCTGAAACCTTTATTTATGCTGGTGAGATTCATCTAATTGAATTATTTCACCTACATACTAGGCAACGCCTGAAAATGTTATTTTTTCAATTTCTATACTTCTTCATGGACCAGGTGGATTTATCAACAATATTTTGAGTTTGTCCAAATTTTTCAAGAGAAGGTCTTAAATGTTCTTCATCTATGTTGTAATATGTTAATATAAACAGCTCCCCAGGGAGTTGAATCCAGTCCTTGTCTACAAAAATTGGTACAAACTCAAAATATTGTTTAATAATCGAACGATTAGTATCTGTATATGATCTGAGTTAATTTTACAATGACGCAGAGATAATGTAGAACTATCATTGACGACGTTCTTAAACGTGATGCAAAGGGTGTATTTAATGTGTTCAATAATTGTTAAAACAGTTCAGAAATCGACTCAGTAATTTATTTATATAGCCTGTATGGTAAACTCTGTCACATCCAAAACCACGATGATCAGTATGAGTACGTTGAGCATATTGTCATATTAAAAAAAAATAGAAGCGTTTTAAAACTAAAAAAATAATTAAGATACGTTTTAACACTAAAAAAACTTTTTTTAACCCGTGTGTTTGCTTATTTCTGCTGGTGAGAAAACTAGAGTTCAGAAAGGGTAGCTAGCTCTGCGCTCTGCAAACGTAAGCAATAATATTGTTTGAACATTTTTTTTAAAATTTTGTAACGTCTGTTAATTATTATTTTTTATATACCATTGTGTCATCTTGCTCATACAAATCATTCTTGTTTTGGATGTGACAGGGTTTACCATACACGCCATAGTATCGTTTAAAAAATAAATTTTGTAAAACCCATTAAATTTCCCGTGAACGACCTTACTTAACACCAATCCTTAGAATCGCTTCATTTAACTTTTGGCAATGAAACACAGGATTTTCTGAATTTTTTCGTGACTTTACTTCCGTCAGTGACGAATTTCGTCTATAAAAGTTACTGTTAAAAATGTTTTAGTACGAAAAAAATTAACAAAGTTTGGCGAAAAATAAAAATGTGCATAAAATGTGGAAAATTTCAGCATGAATTTTTTTTAGCTTACCCTGATAACGCAGTCTGTTTACGGTCCTGGGTCCATATTTTGTATTATTATTATTTCTGTTATTGCTTTTTCTTTGTACAGGATAATTGGTTATTTTTAAAATATTTTTTGGTAATTCAACAAGGATACATAAAATACCTACAATTTGTAAGTAAGCATTGGTATAATTCTTCATATAGGTATATTCTCAATTTTAGAACTCCACCATCTTTCAAAAATTATTTGAAATAAGTGTGTCGCAATTCAACAAGTTTGAGTAATAATAAATATTAAGTTAAATAAAAGAATACGTTTTTATTTTTGTGCGCATTGTATAATTATATATCCCCCTAGGCATGACCTGTTTGTGTGTATACTTTATTTTTTATTGTGAAGTGAATCATTAAATTAAAACTATTGCATGTTTAATAGTAATAGTAATAATTTTTATAATAAAAAATATTAAGTCACAAAGGTGCACTGGATTTTGAAAACGACCGACATCTTGGCACCGCCCACGAGCACATCGCGGTGGGGCTTAGTTTAAAATAAAATTAACAAGGTCAATGTTTTTTAGCTCAAAGCTTTTTGTAATATTGTCTTCACACTTATAAGAAGAAAAAAAATTATGATTTTAGATAAACTTGACATTACTGGCAAAAAATATCAAATAAATCAAGTGATTCAGTGAATCATTATCCAGCCAATCTAAACTACCTTACACCTTATATTTTTTTAAGCTTATCAAATTAATGTTTTGAACTACAGTAACGTTACCGTTTTTTATTTTTCACCACAAGTGGTAGATTACCGCACAGAATATTTAGGTTTAATAAAATTACATTAATTTATTGTGATTTAACCGGCAATCAAACTGCAGTCACTTAATATCTGTACCTCAAAGGCAGACAGATGCAAATCCAAACGCCAAATGTTCTACTAAAGCCCAAAGAATTTACTTTCTTTAAGTGATTTCTAATAATTGATAGCATTAATTTGTATTTTTAGTCCTTAATACATTGTTTTTCTTTATTATAAGACTTAAATTTCTTCTAAATCAATGGACATTATTCCATGAAAGAACGTTATCAGAGACTTAGGAATAGTTTTAGATTCCAAGCTTGTGTTCGATATTCACATTAATGAAATCATTAATAAGGCATACAAAATGCTAGGTTTTTTAATGCGAATGTCTAATGACTTCAAAAACATTAAAACATTTATATTGGTATATACACATATGTGAGAAGTCAATTAGAATATGCTTCAATTATATGGAATCCCCATTATAAAATATATATAAAAAACCTAGAAAGGATACAGAAGAGATTCATTAATTTAATAAAATGTAAATTTCACTGCACACCAAATTCATTTCAAACTCTGGAGTATAGAAGAATGATTGCAGATCAAATATTCCTGTTTAAACTATTAAACAACGTCGTAGACTGCCTTTTACTAACAAGTTCTTTAGAATATCTTGTACCCAACAGAACAAGACTCCATACTACATTTAATTTGCCAGTACCTAGGACTAACTCAAGGAAAAACTACTTTTTCTTTAGAGCATGTCATTATTATAATACTGTTCTCTCCGGTCGCGCAGACATTTTTCATCTCTCTTATATTAAATATAGAAAAATCCTTATAGAGAGTACACCCGTTTAGTTTTACGGTGTCATTATTTATGTGTGTATTCATATGTTCATTATTATATTTTTGTACCTTTTACTTTATTTTTATATAACTTTTTTCTTTTCTTATTCTTTAAATTTAAATTTATCTTGTTTCTATTAACTTTACTTTTATAAATGTACATGAGTATTTTTATTTTTATTTTATTTGCAACTTCTAAGTGCCTAACAATTGTTAATTGCTTTTATTTTGATACCGATAATGTACTTAATCAATATCTTACACCACTGTGGAAAATTTTTATTGACTGTTTTCACAATTTTCGTTTATATGTATTCTTTTTTCGGTATACAATGTATGTAAAAACTGTTGTTTTTTTCCCAAATAGAAAAAAAAATAAAATTATCATAAACTGGATAAGAAAATCGAAATGTCATTTCATCAATTTCTGGATTTGCAACCCTCTGCCTCTGAGGTACAGATATAACAAAGTCTAAAAATTAGTTAAATTAATTACTTATATGGATTTATTTTTAAATATATTATTAAACATAACTTTGTTTCCTTGGATACATATTTTTTTAAATTTTAAATTGTACAATTATATTATTTGTACATTGGAGGATTTATTGCCAAACGGCATCTTCTTCCTATCAAGTGATAAAATAAAGGTGTCATTCAGATAATTTTAGATTTTGTATTGCTTTAAAAAACACATTATTTATAAAGTATTATTGTTGAATTATTTTTTTAATTATTATTGCCTTGTTGTAAATTAACCACTTAATTTTTATGTTAAATTATTCTAAACATTACTTTTATATTTAGGTATATTCAGAACATAAGATTTTCTCATGTTAACTCTTACTTTTTGTTTAGAGATGTTATGTTTCATTTTCACTTTTTTGTTGTTTTTTAATTTAATTTTCACTAAATGTTGTTCACACTGTTATTATTTCAATAAATATTTTTTTTGTAAAAGGTTCTTTGAAACGTTGATGTACAAATAAATAACGTTTTACTACGTTTTAGAAAATAATATAACACTCATCTTCATCGGCATTATTCGCATTCTGCGCCTAATGGTGCATAGGGCACTGCATTGGTACACCAATCGCAGCGTACCTTGATCATTTTTGTTGCATAAAGGTAAGATAATCATTATTACGTTGCAGGTACTAGTCCAGGGACTATGAAATATTCTGGTGTGAAAACACCCTTTTGAATAAATATTTATTTTCAACCATGTCGGGAATCGAATCCAAGACCTCTTGCATAGTAGGCAAACGCACTGACCATTACACCACGAGGCCGACTTTCAATTGTCACTCACACTCACTCTCTATATAATAGCCGAATACTTTAAGGACCTGGGCTTTGAGGAAAACATTAAACAATATGAGAACACTCGTCCTCCACTCAGTAGCCAGGCTCTTTAAAGACCTGGGCTCGGAGGGCGAGAACTAATTTACGAGGACTCGTCACAATACATCTACATACGTCGCAGTGACGTCAGAAGCTTATATAGCACTGACCCCCGTTTTTCAGAATAAGAATAGGTAAAGAAAAATAGAATTCATAGGTAGTTAAAAATATTGAATAAGATTGATCTCATAATGATGAAAACTATACAATAAAAAACACCAAATCAATATTTATACTTTATTCTGTAAATCATTTGGACCTGCCAAAATTCTAAAAACATACATGCAATGCGGTTACATACACAATTACAAATAATATACATGTACGTTTTAACTATGATTAAACCCATATGGGGGTAATATAAGGTTAACAATTAAAATTTAGACCTATTTAAATATCACCTTATATTAGAATTCTATCACATCAAGTTATATTAATATTTTGGTCAACACAGTACCATTTGCATAAAGTAGAAATAAAGTTATTACGCGCGTCTTAAACACAGATATAGTTTTTTTTATGTTAATACATCAATTCGATTATTATTTAAAATTCTAAACATTTCTTTACCGATCGTCAATGTGGCTGGATTTAAAAAAAATGTTCAAGTCTTGTAAAAGCGGTCGATAGAACATGTTCTCTCCTGAAACGAATACTGTAAATAAAATAGTGTTTAATTAGATCAAAACGCCGATAAATATTTTTTTAACATCTAGGGGACATTTAATTCTAAGTAAACATGGAAAATACAGTGTTAAACTGTGCGTGAATTTTTAATTTTTTTACATGAATTTATGAAAGTTAAAAAAAATATCGAAAAAAAAAAACAAATCTGTTACCTACTTAATTTAAAATAAGAATAACAAATGTGGAAAGGTTGATAATTGGTTATCATAATAATGAAGCAGTTCACTATCTTAATCAGGTTTTAACCCCGCTCTAACATAACTTATTTCCCATTTTCGCTAGTGAGTTATTTACAACTTGTTGAAAATGGGCCTGAAATTGAAATGATTTAGTAAATTGTGAGAACGCAAATATTTATTTTTAAAATAATCGAATAAAACAACAGACTATTCAAATGTTATAAGCACAATATTTTGTGCTTTGGTAGTGTCCACATGTTTCTATTTAATTTTCATAATAATTTATTAGTAGCTACTATTTTAGTAATTTTTTTGTTACTACCTTTTATTATTATTATTTCATTTTTATAATCTCATTATGTAATTATTGATTAAATAAAATTGGTTTTGGTCAAAGTGATCAACTTTATGATATGTTTTTAGGTAAATCAAAAATAAGTAAAAAAAAAAATATTCAATAAATTGAATATCTCACTTATTTAAAGAATGTTTGTAGTATAAAAATACGTAAGAAAAAAACGTGCATTTTGAATTGTGTATATTTTTTGTTTTTTGTTTTGAGAAATATAAATAATGATTTGAATCGGCTTAATTTTTTTCAGAATTTTTTTTTACCTTAAATAATAAAATGTATATAATGAACGCCTAGAAATAGTATTTAATTCAACAAATTTAATATTATATCAGTTACATTTATTGATTACATGCTACACAGTAATATCAAAATTTTCGTATAGAAAATTGATTCAATAAAATATGGAAAATTTGAGTTCACTGTATAAAAAAGAACATCGATAAATAGTACCTACATCTCTTGGCGTCTCACCGTAATACAGGTCCATAGTCAAACTGCATTTTTTGGTTAATGTTTTACTAATATTTAAACTGTTATTATTTAGGTGGAACACGTTGACAATTAACATTTAATACACACCTAAAACAGTTATATAATACTTTTTCGTTTATTGTCTTATCTATAAATATTTTATAATCTAGACTTTTAAGTCCATAAATATGTTGAACATTACAGGCAAAACAAATTGGTCTTTGTTGTTTTTTGTTACTATTACTTTATTTATATAATATTACACTTGCATTGTTTTTAATCGCAGATAGTGATAACGTAATTGTTATTGTTTTTATAAAATTTTCGTTTGAATTACCAAATATGAAAATCAATCACAGCGAGCCAATGCAATTTTCAAAAATGAATTAAGTTTACATCATAAATTATTTAGGTATTTAACATTATCGAGAAATATTTCATTTCCATTACCTACAATTCATTTCACAACAAATAAAAACACAAAAAAATAACATTACCTTAGCTAAAAAATAGCATAAAAAGCTTTAGTTTTCATTGTAAAATTTATGAAATATCAACATGTGTGTACGTTTTAACATGTGCATTGGTAAGAAGAATACTTTCAACATCGTAATATAAAATGAAGGGTCCAAATATTATAAAAAATACTTGCATTTCCTATCCAAATGTAAATTCCTTCGTCAGCCCTGAATTAATGATTTATGTATTTACAATGATAATCCAAATGCTTGCAGACGAATAGTGGGTGAAACCGTCTATTATGGTATCAAGACCGAGAAAATTCTGCCTTTGGCTTTCAGCATTTATATATTTTTCATAGAACTAAATGCACAAATTACTAGAAGCGTAGCATTTATCCGTCCTTTTGGAACGGAGTTTTAGTTAAGTGTTTTCAGGTGATTTATTAAAAATTACTAAAAATATGTATTATCTGGATTATGCTTTCTATTCAGAAAGTGAGATTGAGCACCGCAGAATGAACCTTTAACACAAAATTTTAGTGACTGTCTTTAAAACGGTTTATTTTAGAAATATTTTTTAATTAGAAAATGCTACCGCGTTGGTTGATTTTTTATAAATAAATACAACTGTCAAATCATGGGCTCTGTAAGATTTCAAATACAAAAATCGTAGGCTCTGTAAAATTTCTGTTTCCAACAAAATATCCATTGGAATCATATTTTGGTTATTTATTGAATGGCTATAGTTTAACACTAGTCTGCATATAATAAACGACTTGATGTATCTCTCTTATTTATTTAAATGATGAAATTTTATTTTTGATGTATCTCTCTTATTTATAAAAATGATGAAATTTTATTTTTGGTTATCCTCAACTGGACATTTTCACATCGGATTTTAAAAGTAAAATTTCTACAAATATCCTAGATTTAAATACAACGAATATTTATCCATACTACATAAAGAATAATTATACAAATGAAAGTGATGCCAATACCACAATAAATTAGTTTAACGGTATAAGAAAGAACACGAAAATATAACTTATAACAAGGAAGACAGAGACGCCGTTCTGTGGCCGGTATTTGTGTGAAAGAGACGAGGAGTTCACGCTTGTTATATGACCGGCGTATTTATGATTTAATTTATTTTGCTATAAAAGGCCTAAATTATATTATATTTTTCATAAATTATAAAAAAGGAATTATTAAACAGCATGTCTTTTTTTTCCTCAAATGTCTAAATTTCAGAATATTCAGATTTAATACATCACTGCGTGCCTTTTAAGAGTTATTCAGAGCGTACATTTTGCGTCAGCTACTTTAAATTCTTAAATAAGAAACACTATTTTTTATTGTTGACATTCGTACTCGTATTTTCACATAGGACCCTTCAAATTTGTTTCAATGAACACATATTTTTCTTTTCAATAATATTAGACTTAAATACATTTTTTATACGTGTGACATACAATTTTATTTCTCGAACTTTCTATTTACTGCAGTCTGAGGACCATGATCTTCAATGTCAGATGAGGAGGTGGAACTTGAAACACCTGGAGACCAGTATCAGGGTCCCTATATTCACCATAAACTACTTCCTTTATTGTTTCCATTCCGAATTTCTCGCAAATCTTTTGAGAGAATATTCCAGTGGCATCTGCTTTGAATAACTGAAAAAATGAACAAATACCGTTCAAATAAAAAATAACGAAGAAGACATTTTTAACCGGCAGTCATGCTATTATAATAAGTTATTTAAGTATTCAATTATTCAACAATGTTTTGAGCTTGTCCAAATTTTTATAGATCAACCCCTTAGGGAGCTGTTATAATAAACATATTACAACTGAGATTAAGAACATTTTAGAGAAAGTAGTATAGAAGTCTAGACATCTACAGAACGTATTACCTGTCATTGGCTGGTTTAAAATATATTTTTTAAATATATTTTTTTTATCTATTTAGGAAAAAAACATGTAAAATGTAAAAAATAAAACATACATCCAGTAAAAGTTTTTCACAAATATAATGAGAGAACATGCTACAGGGTAAAGAGAAAAAATAATATATTATATAAAACAACAATATGAAGGTTAAGGGATGAGAAAATAGAGCGGAGGAATGGAGGAGAGAGATTTTCATAATATCGTTGACTGATTCTGAATTTTGATATAATAATGTGAACATAATTAAAGGTAGGTACACAAACTCACTGCACACTGACAAATGTTTCATTTTACAGTGATTCAAAAAAATAATTTTAAACTCACAAAATTGTGGATTAAAAATATCTAAATGGGGACAAAGTAAGATAAATTTGCAGCAGCTACGATAAATAAACGAGTTTTACACATTTTTTTTGGGCAATGGATTATAAAAAAAAAAAACTTGTGTTGACTTTACGGGACAGTTTATTGAAATTCACTCTAGGAGATAAGGACTTTCGATAAAATTGTTTAAAATTTTGAAGAGAAAAGACAGATCAGAAAAACTATGAAAAGATAAGTCTTCGTACGTGTCAAAATAAAATATGAGAATAAATATGAGATTGACGTTCCAGAAGTTTAACGAACCTATTCTGTATCCTATCTCAAACTCAAAAAGAAAAAAAAAGCAAACTCAAGATGGCTGCAAACGTATGCATTTTATAAACCTTTGAGTGATATTCTTTCGATTCGTCCATGTGTTGATTTTTGTGAAGTTAAAGAGCTGAAACCTTTATTTATGCGGGTAAGATTCATGTAATTGAATTATTTCACCTACATACTAAGCAATGCCTGAAAACATTGATAAAACAAAGATAATGATTTATTTATTTAATGACTATTTAATTTGATTAACATTTTTTCAAACACAAGACCCAACTTCATGGGACCAAAGTCCTGTGTTGAGTTTGGACGAATAACAACAATAATATTTAAAAAATATATACTTAGGAACTAAAGTTGTTTTTTTATAGTGGCAACGTTTTTACGGCTAGGTGCTCTTGTTGCAGTGCAGATACTGTTATTACAATATCTTAAAAAAATGAAAATTCATTTTACCTTATACCCATCATCCCTGGCATTTTGTAAGGTTCTCTTTACCAATTCACCAGCGAGGCCTTTCCCTCGGGCTTTGCTCCCGACGGACATAACCCTTCCCTCAAGGATGCTGTCCACTTGGAACATGTTGAAGATGTCCAGGTCCTTCGTAACGCTGTACAGCAGCTTGAAGATGCTGCAGAAGCGAGGGTCGTCGATGGTCTCCAACTTCTGCATTGCCCTGGCGGTGTCACCGGGTCTCAGTACTCCGTTTAAAAGTACACCGAAGATCTTAAAAACAATAAAACATATAAACATATTATAACAGCGATGACGAACATTTTAGAGAAGGTTATATAGAAGTCTAGGCATCTACAGGGCTTATGAATATTAACTTCACTAAAATCAACAAATGGAAGAATTGAAGAAATATGGATGTTTAAACATAGGCAAAATGGTGAATGTTACACAGTGTGTAAAGTGGCCTTTTAAACCAGCCAATGACAGGTCATAAGCCCTGTAAATGCCTAGAATTATATACCTTTATTTAAGGTATTCTCCATCCCTGTTGTAATTTGTGAACAGTTTTTAATGTTGATTTTTAATTTTTTTTCAATATAATTTTTCAAATAATCGGGCCAGCCATTGTGGTGATTAAGTACCGACATTGTTTAGTATTTTTGACTTTCCTGCATTTGTCCTTGCTTTTTTAATGAGGTAGTGCTGTTGTCTGGTATTAAATTTGTATATACCAGTATTTTTAATTATTGGTATGTCATCGTATTGCATGTTTCCTAATGCAATATTGTGTACAATTTTTACCGTCTGAATTTTCGTAGTGTTTTAAGTCAAATTGACGTGTTTTTTGTAGGTAAGTTGTGATTAGTTTTATGATTAAATAATTATTTTGATGTATTTTTTTTAATTGAGCTTTTTAGTGGACATTATATGCTCCAACTGGAGAGTGAACGTAGAATAAGTATGATAATTTGTAAAAGTCATTTGAGAACACATTTCTGTGGCATTTAGGTAAAGAGGTACATGTCACACGGTTCAGACAATATAAGAAGGTATTTTTGACAGATCGCGTTAGTGTTGTGGCAGTCTTTATTTCCTTTGATTTTCGATATCGATTTTGAATAATCATCCGTCAGATGGGATAATAGGAACGGGTATTTATGTCTAAATAGCTTAATACATATTAAAAATTAAATTGTTAAAGTTTTAAAAAAGCCGTTTATTTCATTGTTTTACTTGGTAACTCAACAGGAATATATAAATCAAGGTAAATCGAAATAATACAAAAGAAAAATACATAATTTGTATTTTCTATACTCAAGTTAAAATAAAAGTTTTTTTTTTTTTTAATAAAAATAAATATTTGCGTTCTTATGATTTACCCAAACATTTAATTTTGAGGGCCATTTTCAACGAGTTGTAAATAACTCACTATTAGAAAATAGATTCAAGTTGGGGTAGAGTGGGATTCGAACCACAGACCTTTGGTCCGTTAGTCCGAGACCCTAGCTACAGGACCACAACCCGATAGTTGTTTTATTTCGAAAAAAATATTTTCGACAGTCGGACGGACGGTCTAACATTTAACCAACAGATACCAGGGTCCCTAACTATATACATAAGTATTTAAAACATTTTATACTCGAAGGTCTGTTACAGCATCAATATTAAAAATCCTAAGACGCGTAAAAACATCATCGCAATCACAGCGTAGACTCCGCTTGTTTTTTTTTCCTAATCAACGTCCAGACAAAACTGATTGCTCTGAGTAATCACGTGAATTCGCCGGGGTTGAAATGGGCAACGTGAAAAAAATAGAGCTAATTCCTGAACATGTCTCGTTTTCATTGACCATCACGCATGATGGCATATTTTATTTGTTAAAGTTTAAACTATTTTTAATTGGCGCATAAACAAGTTCAAAGTCAAAATTATCGTCGACTGACTTTAATTAATCATATTGCAAAATTCTTAAAATAAACACGAACAATAAAATTCGATATTCAATATAAAATCGGTTGTACGTCACTATTGCGGTGGCTCAACAAAAAAGTACGGCATTTGTTTCCTACGCTCACTTGTCAATATTTACAGAACTTCATGAGCTTACAAACTTCAAAAGTCTCTTCTTAAGTTGACTGTAGAATAAAACTGAGAAAATGAGTTAGGACTTTAGTTCCACTCCGTAAAATCTGCTGAAGGCTGGGTGACGAGACAAAAAATTGTAAATAAATATTTATTTCAATAATAAAATAAGGTAACGTCGTATAATTCCCGCCTTTGTCGTATTGTTAACTCAAGACAGGATCTGGACCTTTTTGGTTTAAGTTTACAACGATTTAAACGAGCACTAAATAAATAGTCCAGATCTTGTCTCGATGTCTCTTATGTTTGTCAATGCTTCTTTCTTTTTTCTTTAAATGTTTTAAACTACTCTTTTATTGTAATATTTAAACCTTATAAATTGTATACATGGACAGTGTCCGTTAATAAATAAATAAATAAATAAATAATTCAAAGATACTATTGTGTAACAAAAAGAATTTCAAGGCTTTTAAAAAGTTTTGTAATCAATCGGCGAATTGATTATGTCCAATCATTTTAATCCCAGTCAGTGAAGAATTCACTTCCCTCTTTTCTCAATCCAATGAAGTACATATTTTGTACTTCTGGATTAATTTCTTTTAGCACAAAGATGCTAAGGCTACCAGATTACAGAGAGCTTCTTCGGGCAGCTTTTCTCGTTTGACAACGAGCAAATTTTTCGTGTATGTGGGCACCGCCAAGGAGACTTATGTCCTCAGATGCGGTATGCGGTATGTGGTGGGCAAACTGTGTAAAAAAAAGTACAGGTAACTTGTATAAAATTTGCTGTTAACAACATAGAAAAGAAAAATATGAGAAGAAACACAATATGGCTTGTACCTTGTACCGCTACACGTATTTCATTCAGAAGTTTACGCATTTAAAGTTTATTCTAAGAAAGCACCCCAAAATTGTGTAATATGTTCAAGAAATACACCAGTAAGAAACTTTAAATGGCACCCTTGCATAATTAACTGATAGTGACATGTACCTCTTTACCAAAATGAGACAGAATTTTGGATTAGAATTACATTTATAATTAATTCCATCCAGTTTTAATTTAAGTATTTCATATTCTTATCAATTTATATTCAAATGAACTTTTTTGTTACACAAATTTCAAACAAGACACCCCGTGTATAAAAACACAATGTGTATGTAGTCAATACATGGAGTAATATATAAAAGCAACCAAGGACGATAAAGGCTTTTTGGAGCGCCCGACCAATCAATAAAGCTCCGAAGAAATAAAATCATTATTCGGAATGTTCCTGCTAAGCTTTTGAAAAAAGCTTTATACCTGATCCTATAATAATACGAAGCATTGAAATAACTAGATATTGGTACGAAATTTGAGGGCTTAAATCAAATCACGAATAAAGTTCTGAGTATCGTATGTTTTCAAGAATAAGTATTTATAATTATTTTTTTAAAAGAAGTATTAGCGTTCTTATAATTTACCCAAATATTTAAATTTTGGTGGCCATTTTTAACGAGTTATAAATAACTCGCTATTAAAAATTTGTTACTAAGGTATGTTCTGTGTCATCATTTCAAACGTTAATTAACGACGAAAGTACAAACATAGCTTTATAAAATATTTATTAGCATAAGCTGTGTCCGTTTTTTATCCAAATTAAAAGAACATGAGGAATCACCTAAAACAAATCAGCCAATAAGGTACTCTTCTTCATTATTTTACAACAAAATTGTCGATAATGTATTCTCTTTTATTATTTTCAACAAAGTAGTCAATGATTCGTGGCATTTTCACCGGACACTGCACAAATACCGCGAGCAGCTTAGGTATCTTTATTCCCTCGAATGAAAGCGAACTGAACTGAATTTCGTCTAATTGAAATTTTATTTTGAGCGCTTGTAATTAAATAAAATAACACAAATAACGTAAAAACGAACACAATATCTTGTAGAGCTGAAAATATTCTTTCGAATTACGTTAATATTTTTTTTTTACTTTCGATGCTCATTTTTAAATTTGTAAAATAACGGACACAACTTATGTTAACATCTAATATACGTTTTATACAGCTATGCTTGTACTTTCGTCTTCAATAAACGCAACATTTGAAATAATGACAAAACAATACATGTTTTTTTTTTTTTAATAAATTTAAGAAAGGATTATAAAACTAAGTTCTTGGCGATAGCAAAAAAAATATTGTTAAAATAAAAAATACATTTTTTTGTTTGACTCTGTCGGATGGAGGAGCTTCTTATGTTACGAAAAAAAATAGATTTGCATTAAATTATCAACCTTGTTTTTAACATGTCCAAATTTTTGTAGACAGGCTGGATTTTTTCCCTAGGGAGTTATTAAGATCTAAATTGGTTCCAAATAGAGGAAGAGTTGAAGATATCGAATACCACATACTGAAAAAAAATGTTTTGTTTAGTGTCACTATTGGGTGCGACATGTTTTTGATTCCCAGTCAGTTTTTACAAGTTATTAATCCAAAACTCCAACCAAATTACGCTTTCCGATTTCAGTCATTCCGAGTCGATTATGATCACGTTTCGGGGTTGGCAGTAATAAACGGGAAATATTTTTCCCTTACGATAGAAAAAACGTGATATCTCCGAAGCTTCCTCCCTAATACTTCCCTCAATTATTTTTCACTGCTCTTTCTCCAAACCCCAACCTTTTTTATATCTCATAACGGATCCAAACAATATGAAATTTTCTAGAGAAAATTCCGGGGTCACGCAGGTGAGAATAAAATGAAATATTTCCACGATAACGCTGCAAAACCTGTTAAGTTTTTTTTTAAACATTTTTTCGTAGATTTTAAATTTCATGAGAGAATCAGAATAATGTATTAAAATTAAATCTACAGATTTAGTATTTACGAAGGTATTGAGAAGTTTGAAAAAACTCAATTGATATTTTTTTAAGGCCTTATTTAGTATGAATATTTTAGTTCTAATGATTTGCTTTTTAATGATATTTTAAAACCGTTTTAGTTATTATTAACGGTGTTAGAAAATGGAAATCAAGTTGTGGCCGATAGGATTGAACATACAGTTCTATGTGTGTAATAGAACCAGAATTGTGGACGAGTGCTTTTGACTCGATGGCAACTCTCGGATAAAAATCCTAAATAAGGAAATCGAGTGGAGATAATTCCACCACGTGTGTAGTAATTGGTGGGTTCGCTTTCCATGGTTGAGGTCCTGGGTTCAATTTCTGGGAGGATCAAGATGAAATACTAATTTTTAAGGTGGTTTTCACTGCAATATTTCTTTGTTCCTAGATTGGCACCTGAAGCTGTTAATATATTACTTAAGATTTCATTCAAACAAAAACACTGCTGGAGTATCAGATCACTATTTAGAGCAGTGTTTCTCAGCCTTCTTTATGCCATGCCCCACCTTAGTCTTTTCAAAGGTCAGATGCCCCACTGGCATCTTTTTAAAGTAAACAGCAGGTAAATTTTTAAATCATATTGTAATATGTTTATTAACATACAAACCCCTAATGAAATTAAATAAAACCTATTCTAATACATATATTATTACTGAAATGTTTACAAAACACGAATTGAAAACGTAATTAAGTAGAATAAAATAAAAATGAAAACAATAATAAAACACGAGTGACAATTGAAAGTGAGTACAAACACACACATATCTTGACGCCTAATTCATGATTAAATTCAGTTACGCTAGCTACAACGAAATTTGATGTCCGGATCTAACTTAGTTAATTTCAGTCTTAAGTCCCCTCTATACCTCTATTAGTTTCATCCAATCGATTTTGTTTTTTAATGGTAAATCGCTTATGGCGCTAAAACCACATTCCACCAAATAAGATGAGGGAAAGGGTAATAATAATTTTCTAACATCCAAAGTAATATTAGGATATTTTGTGTTCGTTTCTTCGCAAATCCATGCCATTATTCCTACATCCTGCACAGTTTCTGTGTTTTCAGATAATTATTGAAATTGTAACGGGTTTCATTATATTTTAAGTACAATTTGGCATATATTTCAATTTTATACATCTCAGGCATTTTTTGAATGACCGATGAGTATTCCACTTTATATGTGGAATGCCGACGTGTCTCATTTCTGAAGCGTGGTGCCCCACCTCTCAGGCGTTAAGCCCCACCGGTAGGGCGTACGCCCTAGCTTAATATATATAATATTTATTTGTTAATTTTTATTTGTTACTTAAGTACCATGAATTATTTATTTATTTATTTACCACACTTTTTATCAAAATACAATTCCATGTTCACTTTGCCCAGCTAACAAGGGTACATACCCCGTTCCAAGCTAGGCAATTACATTAAAAAAAATTATAATAGCTAACAAATTAATATAGAGCACAGACAAACAAAATATAAACTTATTCAGATACACATTTTGATTCATATACATACAGACATACACATATATACACACATATTTATATATATATACACATATATACACATATACATACACACACACGTACATACACCCATGCGCATACACATACATACTTTCATAAAAACATAGACAATTTATTTATGCGAAACTTCATGGTTGTCATCTATAAATATATATTTTTTAAATTATTCCTTATTTTTTTTATTTTATTTTTGAAATCCAGTAAGAATCTCCAATCCGTGGCATGCATCAACTTTTCTGACTCTCTACGACCAATGTCATGAAAGAGCGAGGTCAACACCTTCCGTAACTTGACAACGCTCCCGTCTTTCCACGATTCTGGCAAAAGGTTATGGACCTTTTTGCCTACGTAATAGTGTTGTCTCGATGCCAGAACAGTGTTGAATTATATAACTATACTTGCGGACCCATCAGACATTGTCCTGCCCGAACGTTGGCTTCCTAACTATTAGCTTGAAAAAATACTTTTCATTGATAAGTAGGTACCTGACTACTTTTTTGTGATTAAATTTCAAAATTTTAAATTGATAATGTAAAAATATTTCATTTAAGTAGGTACCTAGGTACTTGTTTATGGTTGAATTCCAAAACATATTTTTTTCAAAAATGGCATTCTTTTTGCAAACGTCAAACTCCGGTCGTCTCACTAACAAAGGGGTGTACTATATACTCTAAAGGTGTACTTATGTAGGGATACGATTTTTAAAAATGTATTGAATTTAATATTATTTTAGTGTTACCAAAAATCCAATAAAAAGAAACAAATGGGTAGAAATTATAAGGAATTTAAGGAAAGAATCTGATTGAGATCCACAAAAAACAAACGTTGTTTGTAAAAATTCAAAAACAAACTTTTTTTATACGCAAAAAACAACATCTTTCTATTTTTTTGCAAATGCATTCTCCTCGAATGCAACCCTGGTAGATCGATGAATTAAACATTTATGCTCCTAACTTCTTTTTTACATATTCGATTGAAGATTTTTATATCTACGAACACGCACAGCGCAAAGATCTATGTTTCTCTGAAATCCGCACGTAAATCGGTTAAGCCGTTTAGGAGTACGGTGACATCACACGTACAGAGGAGTTATGTATATAAAGATAAGGACATTCAATCCATCTTATCTTCACATTCGTTTGAAAATTCCCTAACAAGGCGAAACAATTGTCACGAAATTTTTGTTTTTATATTTGTAAAAATAAAATAAAGTGTTCAGTAGACTCAAATCAGTGATTGATTTCTTATATTATAAGTTTAAATATGGAGTTCTACAAAATAAACACCAAATCAATCAATAAGTTACGTGGTATTGCAGTATCAACGACAAAATCATTGATCTTACCAATTCAGTGCCCTATTCACCTTCTGGTGCGGATAAAGGTGTTTGACGATGATGATGACTGCTAACAGACATGTTTTTTTGTACTAATTTACGAAACAATTTTTCATCGTATGTCTATTAAATGATATTTTTTCGTTTACCATTTTCTACTGAACAGCGTGTGTATGTACTCCAAAGATTAAACAAAAGTTAGCAAAAACTTTGTGAAACTTCTGAGTTAAAACTTTACCGTTTTCTTCGGAATATCTTTAAGACTTACATATTACTTTTGGCTTAATCTTAAAAGACTGAAACTTTTGAAAGTACCGATCTTAATAACACATTTTTTCCATTTTATAAAATACGCGTTTGGTGAAAAAAAAAAGAAGTATAGAAAAAAAAGGGGTTTTAAAAATACAGATGAAAGTAAAAATATTTTTGAGTGACATGTGAACAAAGAAAAATAAACGAACTCTTTTTAACAATGTTTGAGTATGTCCAAACGCTTGCAGACTGGCTGGATTTCCTCCCTAGGGAGTTATTCATATTGAAATTTATTTCAATAGTGACGGAAAACATTTTCGAGAAGGGAATATGGAAGTATAGGCATTTACAGGGGTTATGACCTGTCATTGGCTGGTTTACGTTGCCACTTTACACACTGTGTAACATTCACCATTCTGTCCATGTTCGAACGTTGCCTAGTAGGTGATTTGGTTCAGCCAGATGAATCTCACCCACGTGATAAAGGTTTCAGCTTTTTTACTTCACAAAAGACAACAGATAGAAGGGTTGAGGAAATTTGGATGTTCAAACATGGGCAGAATAGTGAATGTTACACAGTGTGTAAAGTGGCCACTTAAATCAGCCAATGACAGGTCATAAGCCTTGTAAATGCCTGGACTTCCATATTCCCTTCTCAAAATGTTTTCCGTCTCTGCTGAAATGAACTTTTTTAGGCTAGTGATGGGGACTTTTAAATATTTTAATACGCTTTTTTCAGATGGTAGGTAGATATATTATTATAAATTAAGCTATTTTTTATTTTGTCTAAAATCACTTTAAAAATTATTTATTTTTCTTTAGTAGAATCAATAATAAGATATGGTACAAAGTCGTGGAGACATTCGACCAAAACTAATCTAAAAATGATCCAGTGTCTACAGTACTATATAGTTAAGAGAATTGTACCAGCAGAGATTTACGAACAAAGAAGTGATAATGTTCTCCTGTACAAAACACTTAAAACTCTGCCTGTTCGAGGATTTCTGTGGCTTTGCATCATTTTAGAACATTTTTTTTTATTAACATTTTTAGTTTTTTTTACAATATTCATAAGATGTAAAACAGAGGATTCAAAAATAAAGGATAGTTACATAGCAATGAAATACATATTATTAAAAAAATAGTAAACAAAAAATCCCACCAAGGCATGGCCTGTTTGTGGGTATACAAGAAAATGTTAATGAATTTTTGCTCCTATAATCAGTTATAATATTTTTGTGTAACATAAGAAAGAGAAAATAAAATATTCTGAAAAATATTATATGGTATTTTTTTTATAGTTATTAAAAGGAAATAAAAAATATAAAAAAACATAAAAATACTCCTTATTATTAAAGGGAAACAAAATATATCAAATGAAAAAAGAGTTCATATCTTTAGTTTAAATCTAAGATAGTGCGTGTTATTTAAAAGAAGGAAAATTTTGAAAGTTTGGAATCAATTAAATGTTATCAGTAATAAAATAATTTTAAAAGTTTGGGACTATAAAATATGCATGTCGCTGTGCGAGTATACAATTTAATAGTAATACATTCAAAATTCCTTTCAAATATAACCATAATACACGCTTCACGTATAATGATGGTTTGGTAGTACCAAAAGTATGTAATAGATATGGTAATAGAATTCTCAATTATTTAGTACCTAGCTATTTTAATTTATTGCAGAAAGAACTTAAATTTAACACACGATGTAACAAGAGCGAAATAAGAGAGTGGCTACTCGATCAAAAGTTTATATATGAATAGTAGCTTATGTATAAATTGACAAATAATAAAATGATATAAAAATAATATAAGTGCGCAGGTTTTCATGGTCACTGTTATCAATATGCGTCTTTTTTGGGTTAACAAATTTACACGAGATCGACCAAAAAAAGCTTATAATATTGAAAATAATAATATTTTCGTATTTCTAGCAGCCAAATTGAAAATTTTTTGTTCAGTCAAAGAAAAACGAAAATGCACACAGGATTTTTGCACTTAGGATTTGTAGCTTTTAGCTTCAAATTAATGATTATTTATCATCGCCATCAAACCCTTATCTACAAACGGTGGCGCATAGGGCTTTGTCCAACGTGACTACAAACATTTGAACATACTCAAAAAATGGATGATATAATATTATATTTAAAATAAATCAGTAAATGCACGATATAATCTCAAAGACTGCAACAACTCACAGGACAATAGCACAGAAAATGTGCACCTGATCGGCCGTGAAAATCTCAAAAAAAAATATCAGCCTTGATTACCTCATCTTCTTCCAGTGCCATTAAGGAGTAACCATCCTTCATTGTTTCCACACACTGCCTCTCCAACTCCTCGTGACCCTCACCAGCTGGGCACAGCTGGACCGCCTTGTTGAGAGGCTCGTCACTGAAGAAACTGCTCCTCAAATGGTTTATCACCCTCTCGTAGTCTTCCTCGCGAATTATTCGAAACAGCATCTTTTAAGATCTTTAATTAAACAAAAATATTTTCAGTATGACAAAGCATTTTGTTGGTTCGTAATGACATAAAGAGAAGTTGATCAGTATTTCGCGTCAGGCGCCAGTACAGGGACAGTGAAATATTGCAGTGGAAAACAATAACCTTAAAAACAAATATTTTTCCACGCAGAAATACATTCTTCATCCACCCGGACCCAGAAAAAAATAGAAAAAAATATTGGAGTCCTGTCAGTGGCTGGATTGATTCATCTATACATGAAAGAATTGAAAAAAATATATTTTCAAACATGGACCAAATGGTGAATATTACCTACACAAGATATTAAGTGATTACTTACAGCCAACAACATGTCATAAGCTCTATAAATGCCTAGACTTTTATACTCTACCTTTTAATAAAAATATCCATGTCATAATAAAATATCTGTAAAATTACTTAGGTGTATTGAAAAGCTTAAAATCTAGTAAAAACGTATTGTTTTACCGAGAGTTACAGATATGTTTCCTTTTTTAAAATGTTTTTGCTATTTTATTTTATTTTTACATCTGAGCATGTTTTGCATTCTTTATTTAAATTCTTAATTTTTAATTACTTTTACAAATTTTCTTCATTTTCAATATAATTTCTATTTGTAAATAATAACTACAAACTACAAACTTTAAAATAACTTTTTTACCTTCATTTTAATTTTTAAACAACTTCCATTTATGTTTTTTTTTTCTTCTCTTTTTTGTACTTTCATTAAAAACCTAACATATAATTACTTTATAATATGGAAACTTCACTAGTCCATTAGAGTTAAGTCTAACTGTGTAAAATATAAAAATATTTAACTGTACTGTATGTTTCCTAAATAAAAGAAAATAAAAAAAATATTTCAATGGAAATTAAAATGATTATGAGAAGATCATATTAAAGTCGATGCATTTATTTACAGGGCTTATCATTAGTCGGTTTATGTGATCACTTTACACCCTATTAAATATTCACCACTGTACTTATGTTTGAATGTTCATATTTCTAGAATACTTTAATTTATTGATTGTTTAGATTGATTCGTCCTTGTAAAGAGCTACTCAAATTTTCTGTCATTAACTCATTTAAATTTTTACAGCGTTATATATTAAATATATTATATTTTAGCCACAGAATTATAATAGTCCAGAAACCGCATACGCGCATCAAACTGAAGCCGACTAAACTACTCATAAAAAAGTCGATTTACGTTTTGGCCATTAGTTACACTGTAGAGGTCACTTAGTACGCAACTGTCGATTTAAATTCAATTATGCCGCTTTTTGTCGTTTGTAAGTGTCAAAATACTGCTGGTATTAAAAGGAAATGGGGTAGGATCACATTCTATGTGTAAGTAGCGAATTCACAAATAATATTTGTCAAAATTTCGATTATTTTACTGTCTGTCAGATTGTTAAATAAAAGAAAGTGGACATAAAACAAGGTGGCAATATTGCCAGGGTAGTCGACTTTTTTACCCGGCATTATTCTAATAAACCTTAGTATAACATTAAACGGTATAAAATCACTTAATTACTAAATGATTATTAATATTTTTTTTACATTTGTTAAAGTATCTTTTTATTTTCAAAGTCCAGTCAGCAAAATATTTTTTGTGGTTTATTAATTTTTTTTATTGAAATTTTTTTACATGACCATTCTTCTAAACAATTTTTTAGTTCCCGCCAAACTGCAAAAGCAGTTTATTGCAGGTATTTCTCTTTTTAAACATTTTAGTAACACAATATTATGTTTAAATAAAAATATATATAAGTAAATCAAGTCTTTTTTGATTACAAAATACATTTAAAAAATAAACAGAAACTTTTTTGACACTGTTTTAAATTGTTTGGTTTCCCCTTTGTTTTTTTTTTACACACTAAACTTAGAATTTAAGAAAATGATTTTTAAAGCCAATTTTTTTTTATTTTTATTTATATCACTATTCTTTATTTCGTCCGGGAGTCTATTAACTATGCGAGGGAGAATAAAATATGGTAAAACATATCACAGCGTAACACAAAAATATCTTAAATTTGTGTTATGATAATATGTTGTTCGCGGTCTGGCGGGATATCGGGCAGAAAGAGAGAGCATTTGGCAGACTTTTGGACACAGTACGATGCATGCAAACTTAATTCTACGTGCCTTCCGGTATATTTTTTATATTCTGGTATATGGTTTTAGCATAATAAAACTAAATAATAGCATAATAAGGCAAAAAGCCTAATTGCAGTAGGGAATTTATAAATTTATTTTTTCATATTTTACTCTTACAAACTATAAACAATAATAAAACTAATGTGAGCTCACGTTACCCGTGCCGAGGACACTTAACAATATGCTTTTTTGAAATGTTTTTACATTTGAGAATAAACAAAAAAGACCAACTTAATAAACAGAGATAATAAACAAAATATTCAGACTGTTTTAAAAACTAGGTATATTTGTACATCTAAATGATTTACATTCTAAACCACACAATTAAAATAACAGAAACCCAACATAAGCCATACACTTGTGGAGCAGTGGATTCAATATTGGTTTGGGCGAATGAGACAATCCATTTTACTTCTACCTAGCTCCACTATCCATTTTTTTATGGCCTTTTTAAACATTTTCTCGTTACTAATTGTGTTAATAGATAGTGGAAATAGGTTACAGATTTTAATTGAATAATACTCAAAATCCCTTTTTCCGAAAGTGGTATTAGTTTGTATTTGTTCAAGTTGTCTTTGTGTTGGGGATCTAGTGATTATATTATTTGTATTTAATGTATTGTAGGGGTTATGTCTTTCATTTGAGTAAGAGTAGTTTTTTAATCTGTAAGAGAGTATTGTTTTAGCGTATAATTGTTTTGGTGTCATAAGTTGTGATTTGTGGAACATTTCTTCAGTAGATGTCTGTATCGGGACTCTGAGTATTATTTTAACTCTGGATTTTTGTGCAACAAATACACTATTTAAAACTGTGTCACTCGCACCACCTCAACCGATTATACCGTACTACAAAATTGATTGGCACAATGCAAAATAAATCTTTAAAAGTTCCTGTACATTAATTATATTTCGAATTGTTTTGAATATATACGTTAGTCTTTTAAGTTTATTGGTAGTATTTTTAATCTGCTGTTTCCACTTTAAATTCATATCAATAATAACTCCTAAGTATTTGACATTGTCTGTCCTATCTAATATTGGGCAATTACAATGAGCACTTTGAAGCCAATTATTAGTATGTAGCTTGATGTTAAGATAAGCATTTTGTGAATAGTTTCTAGAACTGATTTATACTACAGAATTCCCGGAATCGAACTCGAAACATCCCATGCAGGAAGCAATCGTGTTACCAATCACACCACACTGCTTGCCTAAATAATTTCAATAAATATAACGACTAAAGTCAATTTGAAAATGATCAAAGAACAAAACGAGTATCACTAAATCCAAGAAAAAATTGATTTCCATAATCTTAAAAAAATACGATAGTAAGTTCACATTTGTAAATATCTCACAATGCTATTTTTCATTGGTCAGATTTTTTTTTGATAACTTAAAATAGTTCGATGATAAATTATTTATTTATTAAACATAAGTATATATCTGGCCTAAGCCAATTAAGTATTTAATAAGTATGCCTGTTTACTACATAGATGCTGTGGTAAATAGGCTTTGAAAGCAAATATAATGTACTACTATCTAATTATGTTCGGACGAAACATTTCTGAACGTTCAAATATCTGGTTAGTGTGTTTTCTTTTGTTAGAACATTTCCAACATTTTAATAAAATAATGAAAGGGGTCATAATGATCATAATTTATCCCAGGACAGAACGAGGTCACGGTTTGGAATACGAGGGTAATGGGGTCGGTACTAAAACTAAAAAAGGGTGGAAATGAGAAAGATTTGTTTAACTCCCCCGAAACTACCTCATCAACCCATAATATTAAAAACGTCGAATTTATTTCGTCACAATATGTAGGTACGAGAATGGTAAATTTTACATGGTGTGTTAATTGACGCCTTTTATTTTTTTAAATTAACATAGAGAATTTACACTGAAACCATCTTTCGTATTATTTTCTCTAAAGTTTTCTCCATCTCTTTTGCAAAATATTGATCTTAATAAAATAAAAAAGGTTCGAGTTTTCAAGTGGAAATTCTCGATGGAAGTTCATTGTAATGTATTATAGAAATAAAAGACGCGTGATACTCAAATCCAAATTGGTAAATTTTTGTAGCACTCGTCTTTTATGTATATAATAAATAAAAATTAACGTTAAGGCATATGTATATTGTGTATGATTTTGTATTTTTCAAAAAAGAATAACTCGCTAAGCTTTAATTTTAAAGGCTTGTCAGCAGGTAGGGAAGACTGGATATGAAGTTATGAATAAAACGCCACAACACCCAGACCAATTGAGAAAAAATCTTTCTTGGATTTCTTCTTGCAACTGGCGGGAATCGAACCCGCGACGCCAGTTTCTTAGTTGACCGCCTAACCAACTGCGCCACAGCGCCTGTAAACAGTGATATAATATTGAATAATAATTTTGTTATTAGAACACATATAAAAATATGTTAGAGCATGTGTGTACTAAATTAAGGTTTAAAAAAAACTCATATAAGAATTATACTTATTGTATACGGTAAACCTAAATCCACTCGTATTCTTAAACTTTTATTTTTTTAGACTTTTATACAACTCTTTTTTTATTATATTTGTGTGGACCCGAGAGAAAGTAAAGAGAACTTTCTGTTGTGCGCGCAGTGTCCGATGGACATTAAGAAGGGCGCGCAACACGCCATTCGCCCTTCTCTTATTCTGCCAGGATTCAAATTATTTTTTTTGTTTTTTTTTGTTAAATTAATTAATATAATTACAAAAATGACGCATGTTTTTTTCTATTACAATCTACTTTTATATATTTAGTTAATGTTATAACTGTTACATTCTAAAAAAGAGACTATATCTTGTGCTTGGAGAGTGACTTACACCGCTATAGTTTTTTAGTAGTTTGAAGTTTTATAATTTCGAATAATATATTTAAATGAGTAAAAAAAAATTATACGAAATTAAAAGAAAAACTGAAAATAATAATATAGTTATACTTATTAAAACAGAATTCTGTTTTTACTCGTGTTCAAAAATTTTTTTTAATTTACTGTGAATTTATTTACTGATGTACTAGTTTTAATAGTTTTTAATTCATTGGGGAGATAACTGTAATGTTTATACGTTTGAAAACATAACTATTTTGACCATGAATTGTGTGTAATTTAGGAAATTATATATTATTTTGGTATAGTAGTGACTTATTAATTTAAAATTCGTTTATTTTTTCTTGATTGTTTATTTAGTTAATAGTGTCTACAGTATAAACTTTAAATAATTTATATAGATTTTCCGTATTGAATGCTGAGGGTTTCTTTAAAATTACTTTGATAATAAATCTTTTGACAGTTTTAAGATGGTTTACTATATTGGCATATGCTCCACCCTATCCAACAATACCATATTGTAATGAAGATCTTACAATTGAGTAATAAGCAATCATTCGTATACTTTATTTATTTATGAAACCACTTTATTTGCGTGTGTTAATAAAACCAAAAATTGTGCGTAACTCAAAATCTTTTATTTAAAGATTATATTCATTTTGTTATTTTTTTATAATTTCTTCATCCATTTTTAGCCATTTGTATTTATTTCTTTTAATAACTATTTGTGGTCACTATGATTAAGTTTTAAATAACTCATTGTTAGAAAATGGGAATCAAATTATGGTAGAGCGGGGTTCGAACCTCAGACCTCTAATCCATGAGTTTTCGAGACGAGCTACGGAACCATAACCCGATATATTAGAAAATTGAAGGAAATTGTCAGTTTTTCTTTTTACATATATTTTTTAAATAAATCCTAGAAATATTTTGGTATAATCCCTTTAACAATTTTTTTCATTCGCAACAATAAAATGATCCGATACCCTGCAACCGGTGTGCCAATGCAGTGCCCTATGAACTACTAGTTGTAGAGAAAGAAATTATGAAATAACTTAATTACGTAGGTGCAAAATATCATACGCCAAATTAATTTGCAAGTCACGGTGTCAGTGTGTGAGTGATAAAATGATATTACACGAGCATAGTATGTATGTTAGGTATCTATAGTACTTGTACTCTAGTTAAATGTCCCACCCCTTCCTCAATGTTCTCTGCATCTCAAAGCCAGCCTCCCTTTCCCTATTCAATTTATTGAACTGACAATCTTTCATGCTCCATTACGTCCATCCCCATAAACCCAACCCACCTCTTGGCAATTTCAAATACGCTTACAATAATACATTTTTATCTCATGATCTATAGTTTTACAATACAATGTTTAATGATTTGAAAAATAAAATATGTATTTGAAAAATAAAACATTGAACGAAAAAAAAATCTTAGCTAAATGTTTATGTCATCTTACAAACAATGAAACTTAAATTAGTTTTAATGTTAAGTATTTTCAAATGTTAGACAGAACTAAAATAAGTGGGTATATTAAGTATTTATTGAGTTTTTTACACCATTTTAAAAGAAAATTGGTTTTTGGGAAAAAACTAATTATATTTTATGGACGACAGAATTCGTGGTTGATAACAAAACATTTTTATAGAGAAAACTATATTTTTATTTAACATTTTCAAGCGAAAAATAAGAAAAAAAATACAGACGAAATTTAATTGTCATTTAAATATTTATATCATCATCATCATCATCATTACTCCCTTTCCCCACCTAATGGTGCATAGGACACTGCACTGGTACATCAAATCGTAGTTATATACATTATTATTATTGTCCGGTTTTAAGAAATTATCTCTTACCAAATTGTAAAAATAATTATACTCTTAACTTGTTGCATTCGCGTGAGTTAGTTTTTAAAAATATTTATGTAAAACACCTTAGCTAAATAATGTAATAATGCACTAGAAATTTATTTATTTATTTTTATTGAGGAAAAATTAGAAATCTACAATTTAAAACTGAAATCAATAACAGAATCAGAAAAGCTTATATTCTTTTAAAAATAAAATTAAATCTGAGAGCTCTCATATTATTGTAAGCCTATTTTACAATATTTATCTAAAATATCATTAAGCGTTGTAAAAAAACTCGAGTTTACAATCAATATCCTGTCAAATAAAACTACAATCAACAATTTTTTTTCCAATTAAGTACACAATGATCCCACTTACCAATGTAAAATCACGTATCACAGGTGTCAAATGGAATATTTGGATTTAAAATACACCCGAGCGGCTTCAACTTAGTATACTTAACTTTTACATAAACAGGGATAGATTTTGAACCTGTATTTGTTAAGATATGTACTAAAGTTAAATGAATTTAGATGAATTTTCTTTGTTTTTCTTCTTGTCCTGTTTAAAGGACCAATACGTTCGTTCCCAGCGACGACCGCTTGGGGAATGATTCAAGACTGAAACGGGAACATGGTGAATTTTCTTCGTTCTCTCTTTCCCTCTCGCCTGGAATATAGGCCACGTTTGTACTCCGGATTGGGATACTCTCTTGTTTAGTACTACGTTGTTCCCGATTTCACGGTTTGAATCCCGTAAAACCACCGCGATCCTGAAATACATACATTTTCCGTCTACTATGTTTACAAATAACGTTTTTTTAATCCAATTATAAGGGATTATAGTACATAATTCATTTTACTATATAAAACAAAACAAAAAAAAATGTCAAACAATACAAATAAAATTTTAAAAATTTAAATATACTATCATTAAAAATATTTTTTTTTTAATGTAATCCAAAGGAATGAAACAAACGAATATTTTTTTCTGATTATATATCCAAAAGGATATATCACGGATTAAGGATATATACTGACACTATGCCAAAAGGCGGTCTCGGCATTTTGTAGCCTCTGCTTGAACAGGAATGAGCAGATCTACGTAAGAGCGTATAGCTGGATCTTTTAATTTTATATTGAGTCTAAGAAGGAAAATTCCAGCTCTCAAAATATAATTTTAATAAAGGGGTATTTTTACTTGTTTATAATTTATACTTAGGTAAAATTCCTTTGTCTGGAAGAAAGGTTTTTCAATTGCTAAAAAGCTTTTTATATAAAATTTATATGAGCATTGCCAAGCAATATATTCCTACCAACCAAAAATAGGACGGCCAACGTTCGTATTTATGTATTATAAAGCTTTTTGTTTCTCAAAAACAATATAGAAAATAACATTTCACATGTTTTTTTATGTTTTTTTTTTTAACGTTAACAGCATAAACATGCTTTTTTTATTTTGTGTGTTTGTTGTTTTTAAAAAAGGTCATTGTGAATAAACTTAAAGTGATAACTTAAACCAGGCAAATCAAAAATAATTTATACGTTTATATTTCTTAACATATTACAACAGAGATGAAGAACATTTAAGAGAAGGTAATATAGAAGTCCAGGCATCTACAGGGCTTATGACCTGTCAATGCCTGGTTTAAGTGGCCACTTTACACACTGTATTTACATAACATGTTAATATAAACAGCTCCCAAGGTAGTTGAATCCAGTCCCTGTCTACAAAAATTTGGACAAACTCAAAATACTGTTGTTTATATTTCTTTTACAAAAAAAATCTCAATTTCTACTGATACATCTGTCCTTTTGTGATAAATGTATTTTAAAAATTTTAACTTATTGCAACAGACGAAAAACATTTTTGAGAAGGGAATATGGAAGTCTAGGCATTTACATGACTTACGACCTGTAGTTGAAATAGGAAAATTATCTTCAGGCATTGCCTAGTAGGGGAATTGGTTCAGCCGAATGAATCTTAACCACGTAATAAAGGTTTCAGCTCTTTTACTTCAAATAAATTGACAGATGGAAGAGTTGAGGAAATTCAGAAATTTAAACTTAGGCAGAGTGGTGAATATTAAGTCCATAATACTTTAAAATGCCTAGACTTCCATATTCCCTTCTCAAAAATGTTTTTCCTCTGTTGCAACAAGTTTAGATCTGAATAAGTTTAGAGAGAAAATCCAGCCAGTCTGCAAACATTTGGACATTTGAGTACAAAACATTGTTTTTTCAAAAAGCTAATTAATGTTGGTTTCACTATTTTGAATACACCAATAAACTGAAATCATTAATTTTGTATTTTTAGTTCGATAACTTTTTGAATTTTTTATTAGAAAAATGGAAATCGTCAAAACTGAATTCCGTGCAATGCGAAACGCGTACTTTGAAGCAAAGTCTTTACGTACACACTTACGAACTAAAGTAGTATCACGTAGTTTTTACCACGTAGCGTAGGTTACGATATACTACGTAGACGTCTATGGGTGCAGATACCGACTATAGACGTAGATATAATGTGCATAAACCCAAAGAATAGCGACCTTTTCTCGACAATTTTTTATTCCATTATTATTTATTTATTCATTTAGAATGGCTATTTATATATCAATCTAAATCGAAGTTGAGTCCATTTGGGTCATTGATCGATAGGCCGGATCAGGTTGGCCTCGTGGTATAGTGGTCGGCGTATTTGCCTACCATGCAAGAGGTCTCGAGTTCGATTCTCGACATTATTGAAATGGAATGTTTATTTAAAAGAGTGTTTTACATTGAGGGGGGATCCTTAAGCCCACCATCAACCCGCAGCTGTTATAGAGTCCTGGGGGACTCTGTCAGCTTCGCATACAGGAAAGTTATTGTAAATATTCCTAAGGAATACAAACTCTATGCAGATTAAGGAGAAGGGATGAGGATGTATGGACAGAGGTTTACACGTCGTCCCCACCCCTCAGGATCCCCTCAATGCCTCTGTTTTTTTTTATTGAAAAACTATGTATATACACAAACAATTTTCACAAATAAACGTATCCAAATATACATTAACAATTTCTTAAAACTATAGTAGCACAACAAACATTACTAACACAACAAAAATAAGTAAAAGTAAGGGTGTTTTTACAGTAGAATATATCATAGTACCAGTACTGGCACCTGGAGTGTAAGACTGATCATCTTACCTTCATGTAACATAAATTATCAAGATACTCTGCGGTTAGTGTACAAATGCAGTGACCTATGCACCCTTAGGTGCGAAAATAGAATGATGGTGTAACTATTATTTCTTTGATGTCCTAGGACAGACATCGGCAAACCGCGGCTCGGGAGCCGCGTGCGGCTCTTTAGCCACTTAAGAACGGTTTTTTTCTGTTTTCGAAACAAAAATAATATCGAGATGCTTTTTTACGTTTACATTATTCATCGAGAGGCGAAAAATTTCAGATGTTATGAATTTGGTGATCAAGATTGTCTATAATTTTTTTTTTTTTTTTTAAATGGGAGTTGCTTTATTATTTGCCTTGCTTATAATATACAAGGTTTATATTTCAAAAAGTAGATTTTTCTGCAATTAAATATCTTTTAATTTATCTAAACTATTGGGATCAGAAGGAATATATTTATGTGGGCTAATCAGGAACTTCTCAACATTTGCTCACGCGGAGAGGAAACCACTTAAAACTCTTCAAGAGAAGCCGGCCTGATGGCAGTAGTCAACAGGCCTTCCGTTCCACTAGAGGAGTGTTCGGCATTTTGTTCCTTACTTTGGTTTATTTTACCAATTGCCTACACTATATTGATCATGTATGATACTACCTCTCGTGTGAGTTTTTTATTACCTATCACCGATGGGATGTCGCGTAGATCTTCACCAAGGCTTCTGCATCGCGCCTCCAGCTGTTGTCTTTGAAAGCTGAAAAAGGGGCAATGCATCAACAAGTTAGTGACATCTTGAAGAATTTCATCGTTGCATGGGCAGCTGTCAATCTCGAAGAGCTTGGAGCGATCCAGGTAGCTCATGAACCCACCATGACCCGTATGCATCTGGGTGAGCTCGTAGCCAGCATTCTGCATTTTTCTGAAATCATGTGAATAAATCATATGTATTGACATATAAATCATAAGTCAAAACAATTGTCGTTAAGTCTCCTTTACATCGCTAATTTAAAAAACGTTTACTCAATCTTGCGGTGCCTTCTCAGGTCCTTTCGACGTTGGCGATCACTACAGCGAAAGCATTTCGGTCCTGCACTACTCCGAGGCAAGAACAACTGCTTGTTGAATGTACTCACCATAGTGATTCCTGGGAAAAGATGACCAGAGTGGTTTTCCGTTGCCTCAATAACAGAGAGTAGATACAGAGATCTTCACTGCATAATAAGATTCGTTGACTTTGAAGAAGAAACAAACGAAAAGAAATTCGGCTCTCAAAAGAAATCTTAACCGTCGTAAAGCTGATCTTTGGCTCTTTTGAATAATAAGTTGCTGACCACTGTCCTTGGGGATTATCACTAGGGAGGAATATCGGATTTAGCATACTGTACTACATATAAAGAATTAAAAGCACATAATATTTTAGCGTTTATAAAAGTCGTCATAATTAAAGATTTCATTCGTTGATTTCATTACAAAATCCGCTCTAAATATTTAACATAGTTTACACGTTATTCCCGGTTGGTGAAAATACTCGATTGTTTATCATTTCGAAATATAAAATATGCAACGGTATTAGGATCCAATACAATATTGTATTATATTGCGGGCATTACCATAAAGGCTAAAGGCCTATGTTATAACGGGTAGATATATTATTGTACTGTATGAGTAGGTACACAATACGCATTACGCACCCCCGCGAGTATTGGTGTGCATACTAACACTATAACACCCTTTCCCCGTCTGGGGGTGAGTGTGTATGAGAGAGAAATTTATGGAGATTGATAAGGGTTGGGGAAACTCTATAATGTTTTATTTCCACAAGTTTTGTACACTAATTACCACGAAACTTAATTGATTGCCCTAATTACCTACTTATAACTACGATATCTTTTTAAAGATTGATTTGAAAAATGACATTTGGCATGTGGGTTTTTTTCACCGTGTTTGGTTTATGTCTCTTTTATGCACAGAAAAACTAACACATTTTTTTTATGCATAACTTTAAAAACTGATACAAGAATCATAGTTCTTCTTCTTGCGGTACCTTGTCAAGAACCCCCGACGTTGGCGATCACTACAGCGAAAGTATCTCGGTCCTGCGCTACTCTTATATTCCCAGCCAGGACAACTGATTATTTGATGTCCTCGCCATAGTCATTCCTGGCAAAAGATGACCAAAGTGGTTCATGCTGCTGAAGCTGGTGGATTTTTTATTCCGTGTTACCTTCTTTTAGCTGGTTGGTTTTGGTTTAAAGGCGCCAGAAACTCGCCTTTCATCCTCTCGTTATCTGTTGTGATCACACCATTATGGAATAATGGAATTGCAATATTTTATTTTCTATATTATTAAATTACATTCTTGTTTCTTCTAGAGATGTGATGAAGTCTCAAATGCTGCTTGCTTCTACTTTTCTTTATTATGTTTTACGATTCCCCCATTGTGCGATTATTTGTATATGTATATACATAAAAATACCGTATTTTTTTTATTTGAAAAAAGTTTCGTGGACTCAGTGCTAGAGACGTCCACCGTCCTCAGCAGAGATGTCCTCGGCGAGTGAAACGTGAACGATTCGACATTTGTAATCTGGCTTTTTTGAAGAAGACTTGTTTTGTTACACCTTTAAAATGGCGATAGTTTATACGATATGATGACCCAACAAAACTTTTTATTATAAAAATCGAGATATTGAGACTTAGAAAAAAATTAAAGCATTACAATAAAGTAAAAAATAAGGCCGTACCATATTTACAAATACGTTAAATACCTATATAAACGTTGACTGTTTTCAGTGATTTCATGATCTTTGAGAATTTTTTTCACTAACTTACAAGATAAAAATAAAAAAACAAAAAATATTTAGCCCTAGAAGAAAATTCAAATTCAAAAAAACTCCTTGGGAATATTGTAAATAATTATGTATAATATGTTTTCAATTTAATAAAAAAAATAAATTTAAAAAAAAATTGACAATGTATTTTTCTAATTTGGCTAAAGCTACTACAAGTACTTTAAATATCCCATCAAAATATCACATCTTAGCATTTTTCAGGCCACTCCCCTTAATACCCATCCACAATTCCTCTTTCTTCTCTGACTCATATAGTGTCCATGCGGCTCGACTGTGGAATCATCTCCCATCTACCATAAAAGATGTTACTACAGTACCACTGTTTAAATCACGTCTGAAGAAACATCTCCTTTCTCTTCCTTAATCTTCCCATTGAGTTATGGTATTGATTTAAGATAATTTATACACAAATACATTTATTTCTACTTTTAAATATCTTTAGATTTTTTTTTATATTTTCTATTGAATATGTTTTGTAACTTGAATTAAAAAAAAACTTTTGAAGTTAACATATGTAGATATCTTTAGTTGTTCATAAAGTTAAATCGATTTTTCGGATGTGATATTTGTATATATTTGTTTGAACATTTTAAATATCTCCGTAGGTTACCGATAGTTAATCGGGGCCCAGGGCCCGTATTACAGAGGAAAATAAACAGGGTTATCTTTAATTGTCGATTAAGTAATTTTCTGTTAGAAAAATGTCATGATTTCACATGTTTAACTACGGGTGACTTACGGAGATAATTCGAATTTTAAAGGTGTTTATAAAAGTTAAAAAAAACTAAGAAGAATAGGTGTTTTTTACACAAAAATAGCACTAAATTATTATGTAATAGTAAGTAAATTATATGTTTTATTTTATTCAGAAAACATACGGTCATACATAATAAGTATTGAAAACAATGAGTTTCTAAAATAAAAGAAAATTTAAGTTTTCATAAATTATGTAAAAGATTATGTAATATACCTACCAACAATATTTTGAGTCTGTCCAATATGTAGGTGATATAATTCAATCAGATGAATCTCACCTGCATAAATAAAGGATTTAGCTCTTTAACTTTAAAAACATCAACATATGAAAGAATTGGAGGAATATAGATGTTCAAATATGGGCAGAATATTACACGGTGTGTAAAGTGGCCACTTAAACTAGCCAATGACAAATCATAAGCCCTGCAGATGCCTAGACTTCTGTATTACATTTTCTAAAACGTTCTTCGTCTCTGTTGTACTCATAATATGTTAATAATAGCTCTACTACTTCTAAATCCAAATGTTCGAATGAATTAAAATAATCTATCAACATTTAATTACGCATAATCTTAAAATGCTTATACTTTTCATATCTAAATAATTAGATTACGACTTAATAAAATCTCATCCAAAGTTTTACATGATTTTTTCTTACGTTTTTCTGTTGTCATAATAAAGCTTATCATAATTTTAGCGTCCAATTAACCGTTTGATTCAGCCTTGTAATGAGTCAAAACACTTAATCAAGCAAATGGCTTGGAGTTTCACTATTGTGTTTTGACTGCAAAATGTAGGCCATCCTTTGTGGTCTTCATTCCACCACCGCTTCGCTTCACTCTCATTCACACTTGAAATACACGAGATTAATTAAAATTGATTGACTGGGTGACAAGCTTAATTACATTCTAGATTAAAAGACATATTGCGGAATGAAATGTTTTCTGAAAGTGCTAAATGTTTTCATTTGCAGAAATTAACGCATTGGGAACAATTGTGATATTAACATAAGAGAAAATTATGTCTAGATTATTATTGTGAGCTTTCGCGATAAATTAAATAAAGCATCAATATGAAGAGCATTTTTTAGGTGGTCCCGTGCAAATTTGATTCGTTCCGACTTGACGTACGTTTTGGTTACCTAAAATTAATCACAACATGGTTCCCGACACTACACACGACAAACAACAAAACGATTCTGAATGTATCTTAAGTTAAAAATGGGAGATTCTCAGGGGTATCCCATAATATAGTAACCGATGTTAGCGAAATTCTCGTCATTGCGAGAATGTGTAGAATGGTTGGTAATTTAAATTTTATATGTTATCCAGGGAGTACATAATACTTGCCAAGACAAATGTATGGAGCATATTGATGTACGGTTGTGAGACATGGTGCCTTACCGAAAGAGATAAAAAAATACTAGAGGCCTTCAAGATGTGGTGCTACAGAAAAATATAAGGAATTTGCTGGAGAGACCACATCACTAATGACGAGGTTCTCAACAGAATCGAAGAAGGTAGGCACTTAATCAAAACCATCTCAGAGAGGCAAGCCCGATGGATCGGCCACATTATGCGCCATGGCAGGAGTGGTTCAGGAGACCCTCATGAGGGTCTCCTGCACGACATCATAGAGGGAATGTCTGAGGGGACAAATTATCGAGAGTGCCCCCGACGGGAATATTTGGAGCAAGTGTGCGAAGATTTAATCTGCGCCTCATATGTCGAGCTGAAGAGGGCTGCCGAGAATAGAGACCAATGGAGGACGAAATGCAGGGCTTTGCTGCAAACCAATCCCCAGGATTGAGACTGGCAGAAGACATAATACTCCATAGACAATATTATTATTTCAGTACAAAGATGCTAAGGCAACCAGATTACAGAGAGCTCCTTCGGGCAGCTTTTCTTGTTCGGCAACGAGCAAATTTTCCGTGCATGTGGACACCGCTAAGGAGACTTATGTCCTCAGATGCGGCGTGCGGTATGTGGTGGGCAAGCTGTTGACCAGGGAGCCCAATGTCTCTGGGTATGAACTGTGCCGTCTTTTCCCACCAAAGGGAAGTAGTGTTGAATCGGGTTGTGGTCCCGTGGCTAGTATCTCGGACTCACGGATCAAAGGTTCGTGGTTCAAATCCCACTCAACCCCAACTTGATTCCCATTTTCTAATAGTGAGTTATTTACAACTCGTTTAAAATGGCCCTCAAAATTTAATATATGCGTAAATTATAAGAACGCAAGTATTTCTTTCTTTAAGAAAAAAAAAAAAACCCTCGGTGTTGAAATTGTCAAACGTAATATCTACCTACTAACATCCTTTCACTCTGACTTGGTTACATTGATGTAGTCAATAACCTTTAAATAAGCGGTGATATGCATGATTATGGGATTAATCTTACCCAAATATTGCAAAACCATGAAACGGATTCAATTTAATAAATTTGTAAAAAAATTGGTTACTATGTTTAGGTCGAGAAAAATCGAAAAATTTACTCAAAATACATTCCTAAATAATAAATTAATATTGTATAACTGTATAGTAAATTAACAAGTAAGTAGTAATGTTATTGATTATTTTTTGTATAAAAATGCTACTACTACCATCACGCCATTTCCCCGTAGGGGTAGGCTGAGAGAATGGACCGCCACACACGTCTATCCTGGCACACATTCCTAGCTTCCTGCCCTTCGGTTCTGTCTGCTTTTGACATGACCAGACTTAAGATTTTGGTTTACCTGATCATGCCACGTCTTCCTTGGTCGTCCTCGTCTCACGTTGCCGTTTATTTTCGCCATATATACTTGTTTTACCATTCTTTCGTCGTCCATTCGTTCTACGTGACCAAACCATCTCCGAGACCCTTTCTTAATCTTATCAATTATACTTGACTCAGATTTACACTCTCGCCTGATTTCATCATTCGTAACCCTGTCATACATTGATTGCATAAAAATGTCTGCCTTAAAACAGGTTGTACCTAGTTAGGAAGACTAGACATGATCCAGAGAAATCTATTACCTAAGTGTATATGTAGTAAATAAAGTAATTGTTATTTTTGTTACTAAATTATGATTATTATTATCTTTTGGTGACTTATATGAAAAGCGTCGGAGTTAGGAAATTAAAAAAAAAAATATAAATATAAAAATTATTAAAAAAATATTTTGACTCAAAACAATTGTTTTTTGTATGATCGAAACTGACAGGAAATCCCGTGGTCTTTAAAACGGTTTCAGGTATGTGGACGAATTAATTAATTAATTAATGTATCTATTGCCAACTACGACACGGTACAAACTACAGTAGATAGACACATATTTTCTACACAAAACACATAGTTTACCCTGAAGATGGTACTCGAAACGACGCGACGCCGACAGCGTCGGAAAGAATTCAACCCGCACAGGAGGACCGCTGAAAGGCGATACATATTGATAACAGGGGCAGTAAAAACACGCTTCTATTTAGCAATATTTTGAGTTTGTCCAAATTTTTGTAGACAAGTACTGGATTCAACTCCTTGAGGAGCTGTTTATATTAACATATAACAACATAAATGAAGAACATTTAAGAGAAGGTAATATAGAAGTCTAGGCATCTACAGGACTTATGACCTGTCAAGGGCTGATTTAAGTGGCCACTTTACACACTGTGTAACATTCACCATTCTGCCCATATTCGAACATCTCTATTCCTTCAATTCTTTCATATGTTGATGTTTGTGAAGTTAAAGAGCTAAAACCTTTATTTATGCGGGTGAGATTCATCTAATTGAATTATTTCACCAACATACTAGGCAACGCATGAAAATGTTATTTTTTCAATTTCTATACTTCTTCATGGACCAGGTGGATTTATCAACAATATTTTGAGTTTGTCCAAATTTTTGTAGACAAGGACTGGATTCAACTCCTTGGGGAGCTGTTTATATTAACATATAACAACAGAAATGAAGAACATTTAAGAGAAGGTAATATAGAAGTCTAGGCATCTACAGGGCTTATGACCTGTCAATGGCTGGTTTAAGTGGCCACTTTACACACTGTGTAACATTCACCATTTTGCCCATATTCGAACATCAATATTCCTTAAATTCTTTCATCTGTTGATGTTTGTGAAGTTAAAGAGCTGAAACCTTTATTTATGCGGGTGAGATTCATATAATTGAATTATTTCACCAACACACTAGGCAACGCATGAAAATGTTATTTTTTCAATTTCTACACTTCTTCATGGACCAGGTGGATTTATCAACAATATTTTGAGTTTGTATAAATTTTTTTTTGTTTGTTTTCGTTGTTCGTCCGAATATGGGCAGAGTGGTGAATTTACACAGTGTGTAAAGGGGCCACTTAAAACAGCCATTGCCAGGTCATAAACCCTGTAGATGCCAGACTTCTATATTATCTTCTCTTAAATGTTCTTCATCTCTGTTGTAATATGTTAATGCTTCTATTTAATAAATACAAGAAATAACAAAACAAGGATACAATTTTTTAAGACATGTCATCATCATTCTCCAATGGTGCATAGGGCACTGCATTGATACGCCAATCGCAGCGCATCTTGATCATTTTGGTAACAAGAAGGTAAGATGATCAGTCTTACGCTTCAGGTACCAATCAAGGAACTATGAAATATTCTTGTGGGAAAACACCATTTTAAATAAATATTTTAAGAAGATATTGTAAAAAGCAAACATAAATAAAAAAAACAGTATTCCACGTCTTTGCTTTACCTATATCAATCGAGTTATTTTATTTTATTTATTTATATAGACGCTCAATGGGCATTTTTAAAGACATATTTAGGCATAGAAAATTATTATAAAGAAAAGTAGAAAGATACAATGGTTTATAGTAGACTTTGTGGGAGTGGAAGCGGGAGAGAGGTGTTTATAATTGAATTTGATTCAGTAAGAAGACAACTTTTTATCGAAGAAATCAAGACTGGTATTTTTTTATTTATTTATTCATATTTTTCGCTTACAAACTATAATTAATAATAAAAATAATGTGACCTCACTGGGGTTTCCCGTGCCGAGGACACTTAACAATATACTTTTTTGAAATTACATTTGAGAATAAACAAAAAAGACTTACTTAAAAAACAAAGACAGTTTTAAAAACAAGGTATTTTTATTCTTCCATATTATTTATATTACAAAACACACAATTAAAATAACAAAAACCAAACATAAGCTACACACTTGTGGAGCAGTTGATTCAATATTGGTATGGGCGAATGAGACAATCCATTTTACTTCTACCTAGCTCCACTATCCATTTTTTTATAGCCTTTTTAAACATTTTCTCGTTACTAATTATTTTAATAGATAGTGGAAGTAGGTTATAGATTTTTATTGAATAATACTTAAAATCCCTTTGTCCAAAAGTGGTATTAGTTTGTATTTGTTTAAGTTGTCAATGTGTTGAGGATCTAATGATTATATTATTTGTATGTGATGTATTGTGCTGATTATGTCTTTCATTTGAGTAAGAGTAGTTTTCGAATCTATAAGTGAGTATTGTTTTAGCGTATAATTATATGTGTGTATGTTTGTTGGCAGACCTGAGAATCCTGGGCATTGGGGAATGAAAACCACAGTTGTTTTTATGGTTATCGGTATGAGAGAGTAAGTTTTGTCTGAGGTTTCTAGAAGGGATATTTAATTTTATTGAGCTCTGTAGTTCAGGCGTATCAAAGAGTGAGTTGAGAACTTTAAATAGGACTAGAAGGTCGGATTTATTTATTTAGTTATATTATCAAATAGATACAGTAATCATCATCATTCCCTTTTACGCACACTTTTATATTTCCGATATCGAGTCAAGTATCTTGCGAAATCCCAGTGACTTTTAAAGATATATTGGCTCTAAGCGCCGGGATGGAGGGATCATGGACTCCATGACCTGGAAATGTCAAGACGTTCGAAATGTGGATATTGTGAATGCTTTTGCTAGTAATTTTAAATCTGTTTACTGTTCTACTCCGAATGAAGAGGTGCATCTAAATAAACAAAGCACGTCGCAAGGCTCGCAAAATATTTCAATAGATTATTTCAGCGAAACTGATATCTTCAAATCTATTAGTTCTTTAAAAAACACTTGTTCACTTGGTCCCAATTTTGTTCCAACCGCTGTGCTGAAGAGTTGTGTACACATTTTTAAAAAACCACTAACTGTTTTTTTCAATCTGTCCTTAAAAACAGGTGTCTTTCCGGAGTTATGGAAGATCTCCAAAATTTCTCCAGTGTTTAAAAAAGGGAATAAAACATGTATCGAAAACTATAGACCGGTGGCAATTTTATTTGCTCCTGCAAAAGCATTTGAATGGTTGATATATCATTTTGTCAATCCCCAATTAGAACCATTCATATCAAACGAACAACATGGATTTCGGTCTGGGCGTTCAACCAATACAAATTTGATGGTGTTTACGAATTTGTCACTAAGTCACTCGACAAAGGTGCTCAAGTAAACTGTTCGTACAACGATTTTTGATAAGGTAGATCACCAACTTTTGCTTCTGAAACTTCAGAGGATTGACTTTAGTGACATTCTTCTGAAGCTATTCTGAAGCTATATATATGAAGGTTTGACTTTGTAAGGATTGAAATAATAAGAGAACGAACGCAGCAAACTCCGGTGAAAACTGTCATGAAGCGGAGGCGATACGGTTGGCTTGGCCATGTAATGCGTATGTCTGAGAGCCTTAAGCACGCTTGCCTACTTTACAAGGCATCATGTCCACTGCTGACTTCGTTGGCAGTTCATGTCAGAACTACAGGACACGAACCTGACTTGGGAGGATGTACAGAAGCTGGAAACCGACAGAAATGCCTGGAGGATCTTCGTGGCCATATGCTCCAACTAGGGATCGGACCTGGAATGATGATGAATAAAATATCACTTTTTTATGTTTATTTCTTGATTTCATAGTTTGTTTTATGATAAAATTTATTTATCTATACCTACCTTTGCAACTTATTTATTTATTTACATTTATGTGGACACATGTTCCAACTTTGTGGAACTAAATTCCTATGTTGACCTGGGCCAAATAAAGTAGGTACAAAAACGATAAAAAATCGGAAAATTGACGGCCTCCGCGGTGTAATGGCTAAGCTCACGCACGAAAGGTTTAGGTTCGATTTCCGGTGAGAACTCAAAAAAGTAAATAAAAACACCTCGGTGACTACAAATTGCTTGTAGATCACTTTGTTGATCCGGAATATGAAAAATGAGTTTCGCACACTCACAACACTAGATTAAAAACTAAGGGCTCCCTGATCGTTCCTCGAATTACAAATTACTTCGGAGAGCGATCATTTAATTGTGTTATCCCAAGGTTGTTCAATAATCTCCCGCAAACCATCATCAACATGGAAAATCTTCAATTGAAAATAAAAGAACTGAAGGAATATCTGCTAAATACTTTTTAGTGTCTGTTAAAAGGTAATAAATAAATATGTAAAATAAAAAAATATGTAAAATAAATCTGTCTAAAAAAATGTGCCATTGAATACCGATAAAAATATATGCAATGGTTTTAGAATAATTAATTGTATTTTCAAAATCAATATGGATATTGTGGAGAAACATTTTTATTTATAAATGTAAAAAGGAAACGTAATAAAAATATTTAATTATTATTTATTATTTATTTAACACTTTATATACATATACAATATATATACATATAAGGGCGGGCATATTGACTTAAGGCAATTTTTTCCTACCTACCCAAACCGTTTAGTTTGAGAAAATTACAAGTACATGGACATATTGAATCATATGATTTTATTCAAAATTAAAGACAAGAAAAGCGCAACGTGTTTGGCCTTGGTTGTTGTGACGTCAAGATTCGTAATAATGTTCTAAACAAATTTCAATGGCCAGGAACAAATAAACATAAATCGTGACGTATTAGGGGCGTGGCCAATAGAATGACGGTTTTTGCGAGAATTCAAAATTACAAATTTAAAAATATTTTTTATGCTACTAATAATTAGCAAAAAAAATATTTTTACCTGACAGTATTTCATAGAACTGTATTACTTTAAAAATGTTTTTAAAAAACGTGTTATTTCTCTATTGTATTTTATGTTTAAAAATACAAAATAAACGCTGTTCTGCAGCACTGAAACTGAAATAAGAGGTAAAAGAGAGTATACAAAAAATAAAGGATAATTACATAGCAATGAAATACATATTAACAGTAAAAATAGTAAACAAAAAATCCCACAAAGGCATGGCCTGTTTGTGGGTATACAAGAAATGTTTATGAATTTTCGCTCCTATAATAAATAGACAGTTATAATATTTTTGTGTAATATAAGAAAGAGACAAGAAAATATAATGTAAAAGATTATAAGGTATATTTTTTTAAAGTAATTAAAAGAGCAAATAAAAAATATATAAAAAAATAAAATATTCCTTATTATTAAAGGGCAACAAAATATATCATAGAAAAAAAGAGTTAATATCTTTAGTTTGAATCAAGGATAGTGCGTGTTTTTTTAAAGAACGAAAATTTTAAAAGTTTGGTTTAACGAAATATTATCAGTAAAAAAAGAATTAAAAAATTTTTGGGCCTATAAAATATGCGTGTTCTGTGCTAGCCTCGTTTTACAATGTGGTATTTCTAACACATGATTCCTTCTTTAACTTAATCTATTTTAATTACTTGTAAATACATTTTGGTTCTTAAATATATATTATATATATAGATAGATTTACTACATTCATACTTATTATACCCGTGTACACTTTTGGAAATACGACCCTAAATTATTATATTATTTTTGCCGCAACATATCGGTTCCTTAGAACAGGCATTGCCTATTGCCTATATAGGAACCAATATATCCTCTCAAGTATTCCGCTTTTTTGCACTCCTTCGCTTGCTTTATTAATCATAGTATATTTATAATATGTAATTTGGCTTCTGTGCTTTTTCTAATATATGAATAAATAAATAGGTTCAAATTAAAAAATGCTGACTATGCGATAATATTTCTTCACAGAGTATCGAACATCTGTTTTTTCAGTGCCCATTTTTCAGTTTACAACGCCATAATCTTGAAGCAGAATGCAGGAAAGATGGAATATTCTTAACAGATATTCACAATGTCGTTAAAAGTAGTTATCACGCACCATTGTTCTTAGACTGTAACAATGAGACTCATAAAGGTAATAAATCAAAATCAGTGATCAAACTTCCCATTTCCAAGATAAACAATTACGATTTTTTTCGAGTACTTAAGCCTTGTACATGACACGTAAGGCTACTAAATACAGGGGTCCAAATATATTTAAAAAAAAACAAAAAAGTATGTAAAATTCTAACAAATGGTGCTAATAATTAAATATTTCCAAATAAACCATTTCGTGACGCAACATTTCAAAATGAAGACAGGGCGATTTTTCTTGTCTTCATAAAATGTCAGCCCTGAGTGGGAAACTCAATTTTTCCATCCCATTGGAATGTAGGTCCAAAACTTGAGGGAATTTCCGGCCTTTCCTTTCCTAGTACTTACGTTTTGAGGTCATCAGGGGTAGTTAGCACCTTTAAAATTAAATTCCTTGCGGGTGAAAATTCGCGAGTAAAATGAATTCGAAAAAAATAATCAAATGATTTTATAAACCACAGCAATAACAGAAAAATGTATTCGTACCGACGCGACGTACCTACTCAAATAAAATAATGTTCGCAAAGCAGGTTCTCGGAACGGAAATTAGTCCATGGTCTAGTGATGGCGCGTTTGCCTACAACGCAAGAAGTCTCGGGTTAAGTTCCCGGCAAGATTAAAATGAAATATTTGTTGTTTTTTCTTGGAATATTTTATGATCTCTAGGCTGTTGCCTGAATCATAAGACTAATCATCTTGCCTTCTAGTTTATTACAATACAATTTATTGATCGCTAATACACTCAAATACAATGGGGCAGTTCAGTGTTTTTTTTTTTATGGACTACCAAACTAAGCCAAAAATTTTTTTTATCAATTAATAGTATTTTGTTTTTTAAGTTTTGTAATTTTGAAATTATTCCACGTGTAAAGTCACCAGTTCTCTTCAGTATGTATTGCTGATTGGTCAGTTGGCTTCCCGTAAACCGGAAATCTATCACAGCACTCCATCGTTGGTTGATTCGGAAGAACTAGTAACGTCGTTCAAAGTGTTTTATTCAAGTCGTTTTTATTCATTGTTTCATACATTTTCAAGAAACTTCGCTTACAAATTAATGCTCTCAATCTCAATCACAGCTTTAAAAACATTTATTTTACCAAATGACTCAGAATCCATTACTTTTTTCCAGTAAAGCAATTCTTGTACCTGTTAATCTGTTTCTTACGAAGACGTGAAACAAACTTGGGAGTTGACCATAGTCAACAGTGTTCGACAAGATTTCACAAGAAGTGCAATTGAAGTGTATGAGTTTCTTCTACAGGCATTTCGTCACAATTATCTGATTTACTAGAATCACTTCACCGTTTCAGTTCGAGGACGAGGCCTAACATTTATTTCGCTCATTTTTCAAAGAAAATATTTTACGAGAGAATATTTTTTTAATTTATATTCTGAAATATGTATGTTGAAGGGATATCCCCAGTCCCTACATTTTACTATCGCTTGTAAAATAAAATTTTCCTTCTGTTCTGAAAATACTGGCTAAAATGCTTTTAAGAATGTTTTACTTTATATTATCCATTGTACAGTGTTCCAAAACATATGTTGTAATGGTTAGAAGCAACCCGAATCTTCTGAGCTTTTTCTTGTATTTGAGTAAAATATTTTTTGTTAGCCCTGTCTCAAAACTGTTATAAATAAGTTCGAATTATGTCGCTCGCAAAACAAATATGTAGAAAAAAATAACAATTTCAACTCATTTTAGAAACTTCTTATTATTCGTTAAATAAAAATTAAAATATGCAAACAATCATAATAACGAAGACTCAGTGATGTCAAGACAATGTAAATTACAGAAAATTACTTTTATCGTTAAATAAATATTTAAAAAACTAACACATAAGTAGATCACTGAATTAAAAAAAAAACAGCTTCACGATTCCAATACAAATTTCATGGAATCTAACTTGAAATAAAGTTATATAACAATTGCATTAAAAGCGTATTCCGTATTACCATATGGAAAAAAGTTAAAATTTTCAGTTTCCAAGTTATGGAGAAAGATATTATGAACAATATATGCGCTGATCAAAGTCTTCTTCCGATTTAAATGTCGCCCTATTTTACTGTAGCTACTGGCTTCAAATACGGGTCGTTTTAATTTCTTTAAATAGCATTACCAACATTAAAATAAATACATGGTTCGTGGTGTACTGTAAAGGTGGATTTGTAACATTTAATTCATTACCAACCGAACAAAATGGTTTTTCTGGAACATCGAATATTGTAAACGAAATTTATGAATGAAATTATTGATTATTAGGACCATTATAAACACAAAAAGATTCTTTGAAAAATCATTTATTTGTATAGTATGCTAAATCCGATATTCCTCTTGAGTGATAATACCCTAGGACATAAAAGAAATAATAGTTACATCAGCATCATCATCATCATTCGCTTTCCGCATCTGATGATGCATAGGGCACTGAATTTGTACACCAATTGCAGTGCATATTGATATTTTTTGTTGTGACATGAAGGTAAGATGATCAGTCTTACGCTTCAGGTACCAGTCCAGGGACTATAAAATATTCTAGTGTAAAAACACTCTTTAAAATAAATATTTCATTTCAACCATGTCGGTAATTGAACCCAACACCTCTAGCATGGTAGTCAAACGCGCTGACCATTACACCACAAGGCCGACAAATAATAATAGTTACACAATATATGAAACATTGTAAAAACGTTTTTTTTATTTTTTTTCCCGATTGCTATTCATAAATGAAATAATAAAATTCTTTTAAACATAAAATTTATTTTTTTTATAACTTATTTAAAAACATTTTGTAAAATAACTTTTCACTTAACCATAAATTGCACAGTCAATCTTCTACAACGAGGAAGTTCAGCGGTTCTTTGTACATTTTTTTATTTGTTAAAATACTATCAAACAAAGCCATTTTACTTTTATGCATCCGTGTTATCAGCGCTATGATTTATTTAAAGTTTTGTAATTTTTAAATTACTCTGTGACGTCACAAGTTCTAGTTGGAGAGTTCTATTCTTAAGAAATTGTGACGTAGTTGATTTTTATTGATTTTTTTGCACGTTTTCGAGAAACTTCACAATACAATGAAGTGCTCTTTTTACTTTTTATTTCTAATTTTCCGTAGCATTGAACTTCCTCATTACAATAAACATAATTGAAAATGTAAGCATTAAAATAATTGTTTAGTTAGCTTAAACTCAACTTTAATAGGAGATTACATTAGAGCAATTGTGATAAATGTGTAAACATGCTTGAAATAAATAGAACCTTGTTTAGACTCCATTTACAAGCTAAAAAACAAAAAATGCTATTTCCACAGTCTTTACTGACAAAATAATTTCAATAAAATTTGTGAAACCATTAAAAAATAAACATTTAAAATATACATATATATATATATTATTGAAACATAATCTTTAAAACAATCACTCTCCAATTTTTATACACTTCACTAGGTAAAAAAAATAAAAGTTCTTATCATTGTTCCATAAACACGAGAGGGTGAAAAGTTTAAGTTAACATAAAGTATTGCAATAAAATTCAGTTAAAAATTATAATAAAGTAAATATACTCCAAAAGTGTAAATAAAATCAAGCTATTTAATAAAAGCATTTTTTCAAATCTTTGTAAAAATAAACAAACTATAGTCAAGGATACAATAAAACAGACAACTTTAATATTTTGCACATTAAAATATATGAAACAATATTTAACCAACATTTAAAAAAGGCTACTCTCAATTACACATTTCATTTCTTTAAAATATGTATCGTCTATGCAACCATTTATGTCATAAGCCATAAAATTCAAAATTTTACAGGAGAGCGAAAAAACAACATTATTTCATTAACAATAGTATTTTTAATGTCCATTTAAAAAATGCCCCTACTGCCATCATAAGCAAAAAGCCAGTTTTTTCAAAAATCAAAAAATTCGTTAAATATGAGCTAATATGGAACAAGAAATTTTGAACCATTTGATATATGGCAATGAGTAGTAAAAAAAATAATTTCAAGATGAAAAATGATATAATATCTTTAAAGTTTTATTAAGCAATAACACAATATCTAGAGATTCATTTGCAAAAACTCAGCGTAGATATGACACACATAGGTTTTATGCTTTAGAAACAATTGACATAATCATGTTTTTACTTATGATTAATTACAGTTTTTTTTTTATTTGCATAAAGCTGATAAATATGGGCAGAGGAACAATCTTGCTGCTCATCTTGTAGTATGCACCTATGTTCCAAAACATGGAAGTCAAATAACGTTATTAAGGATAGTATTATCAATGTAATTTATCACACAACTTTTTTTTTATTAGTTATCGGCTGAAAAAAAATTTCTCAAAGAAGAACCTTTTCCAACTTTATGCCTTAAACGATCACATTACTTTGTATTCCTGATTATTAGCAATAATCCAATTCCTATAAGTATAGAGAGAAAAAAAATTCTTTCAATGTTAGATTTGATTCTGCAATGTTTGAGACACAAAAAACTGTCTCCTGAAAAGTAAGGCATTTTGACTTATGTGATTGTTCCCCCCGCCCATAGAAATATTAAAAAGTCTTATTTGTCAAAATATGACGGTGCGTTTTTGCTTATGACGGCAGTATATACCCCACAATGCCCATAAAAAGAGCAAGAGGACACAACAAAAAAAGATAAAACAAATTATTTTACAGCAAATTAGTTAATAATTCATAGCATCTTCACCGTACACTGTGCAAATATCGCGAACAGCTTTATTTCTTCAATTGAACACAAAAAGGAGGTGATGTCAAAAATGCTCACTTTCGTCTACTTTACATTCCATTTTGAAGACTTGTAACCAAATAAAATAATATTTGTAATGTAAAAGCAAACACAATATCTTGTAGAATAGAAAATTTTCTTTTGAACCTTTACCATTTTGTTCTACTTTTAGTGCTCATTTTGAAATTAGGAAAAAAACGGACACAACTTATGTTAATATGTTTCTTTTTTGGGTGATACCTTGTGTGTTGGATTTGTTCCATTTTTCGACTTCGAATCAAAAATTTTACATAAACCCAGTAATTATAGTGCACGAATAATAAAAGAGGCGGTTGAAACACACAGACACCCAAATAACATAAACAAAGATGACAGGCTTAAATTAAACTCAACACGGTTCCCAACACTACATACTACAAAAACAAATAGGAATGTGCCCACTGCCAACTGCGACACGGTACAAATTACTAGTTTAAATTCATTTCAACAGAGAGGGAAAAAGTTTTCGAGAAGGGAATATGGAAGTCTAGGCATTTACAGGGCTTATGACCTGTCATTGGCTGGTTTAAGTGGCCACTTTACACACTGTGTAACATTCACCATTCTGCCCATGTTTGAACATCCACATTTCCTCAACTCTTCCATCTGTTGACTTTTGTGAAGTGAAAGAGCTGAAACCTTTATCACGTGGGTGAGATTCATCCGGCTGAACCAAATCACCTACTAGGCAACGCCTGGAAACAATTTTCCAATTTTTATACTTCTTCTTTTACCAGGTAGTAATTCAACAATGTTTGATTATGTCCAAATGCTTGCAGACTGGCTGGATTTCCTCCCTAGGGAGTTGTTCATATTTAAATTCATTTCAACAGAGAGGGAAAAAGTTTTCGAGAAGGGAATATGGAAGTCTAGGCATTTACAGGGCTTATGACCTGTCATTGGCTGGTTTAAGTGGCCACTTTCCGGATGAATCTCACCCACGTGATAAAGGTTTCAGCTCTTTCACTTCACAAAAGTCAACAGATGGAAGAGTTGAGGAAATGTGGATGTTCAAACATGGGCAGAATGGTGAATGTTACACAGTGTGTAAAGTGGCCACTTAAACCAGCCAATGACAGGTCATAAGCCCTGTAAATGCCTAGACTTCCATATTCCCTTCTCGAAAACTTTTTCCCTCTCTGTTGAAATGAATTTAAATATGAACAACTCCCTAGGGAGGAAATCCAGCCAGTCTGCAAGCATTTGGACATAATCAAACATTGTCAAATTACTAGTACTTAAACACATGCTTTTTTTCAACAAAACACACAGTTTACCTTGAAAATGGCACCTGCAATGGTAGCCAAAACTTAGGAACAAATCCAACACACGCGGTATCACCCAAAAAAGAAATATGTTGATAACAGTGACCGTGAAAACCTTCGCATCTTTAAAACTTATGTTATACATCGGTATAAACTATAAATGGTATAATATAATAACCGCGTAAAAGCATTAAATACGAAATTGCTGATTTGCGAAAATAAAGCTTAATGCATGGAGTTTCCAGGTTCAATTCCCGATGAGATCAATATATTATCATATTTTTGCAAACCTGGGTATTCTGTGCTATATTCATCAATATCAACCTCTTGGCCTGTTATGATGCAATTCTTTTTTTAAAAAATAAAATCAGAACTATTTATGAAATACATTTTTGGAAATAGTACTCTAGACTTTTTCCATTAGAGCCTTGATTATACATTAAAATTAATTTTAAAAATTTTGCACAACTCCATTCAATTTTTAAAAAAAAGAGAATAATAACATTTCTTAAAACTAAATATGTATGATGAACTAGATCAACTTAATATAAATTATTGATTAAATCCCAATAATGAACTATTTTAATAATGTTTTATTACATATTTTTAATCTATGTTTTTTACAATCAACGTAAAAATAATTGCTGTGCGTATTCACATCCCTTAATATTTTTATAACAAATTACAGAAATTTGAACTCACAAACAAAATGCAATAATTTCAGGGGTTTGTGATAATATAATGACAGAAAAAACATTGTAAAATTAAATAAATTTGAAGATGTTCTGTGTATTTAAAAGGCTTATAAATGCATAATTTTACATAAGCTATAGGAAACGATAACTCAATATAAACATATGAATAAAAAACTGTTCAGTTTACTGAAAAATTGGGTGAATCTGGTCTGTACGGATAATTGTAAATTTGTCTACATCTTCTTCATTACATTCTTAACTTTTCAGGATAAGAGAAAGATATGTGGATAGAATTTATGAATACGGCAAAACTTCTAGTACAAATACAGTTTCAATTCAAAGTATCTTAAGGCTGTAGTCTGGTAAAACGAATGCAAAATTAGGAAATCATACGATTTTGCCATTTTAAAACGAATGTTTTTTTTTAATCGCGCAATAATAAAAAAATATAAATTAGATAAAAACAATGTTTTTTAAAGGTATTTCTGTTAAAAATATACTTTAAAGTTTTATGTAACTAAAATATAATTACTTTTAGACCGGCAGATTACGCCATTTCAAATTTAGACTCAACATAGGTATCTGGGATCTCAATAAAGATTAAGTATTGAACTAAAATTTGTTGTAATAATTTGAAGATAATAAATTGAACATGAAAGTAGCTGCCACCAAATTTAAATTTGTTTTTGAAAATAAATAAAAGCAATTTAAATCACGTACATTTTTGTGACATTTTCCTTTATTTCTAATTAAAATTATGCCTTCGATAATACTTTAAAAAAATAAAATTTATTGAAATACTTAAGTTGAAACCTTTTTTTATAGAATTGTATTATCTTTTTTTGAAAACAGAAGATACATAATTCTGATTGTAATATTCAATTTAAAACAATATCTTATTGACTTTTTTATGACTTTCAGACCAGGATTACCGAAAACAAGAAGGGCTGGTCTCAAAGTGAATACAATTCTATAAAAATAGGTTTCAACTAAATTATTTCGATATTTTATTTTTTTTATAATTACCGAAGGCATAATTTTAAGTAGAAATAAAGGAAAATGTCACAATAATATATGTGATTTAAAATGCATGTATGCAATGCAAATGTATTTCTTTTCAAAAACAAAAAAATAAAATTTGGCCGCGGCCACTTTCATGTTTAATCTTCAAATTATTATAACAAATTTTAGTTCAATACATAGTCTTTATTGAGATCCCAGATACCTAAGTTTAGTCTAAATTTGAAATGGCGTAATCTGCCGGTCTAAAAGTAATTATATTTTAGTTACATAAAACTTTAAAGTATATTTTTAACAGAAATACCTTTAAAAAATATTGTTTTTATCTAATTTATTTGTTTTTATTTTTTTGTTATTGCGCGATAGAAAAAAAACATTCGTTTTAAAATGGCAAAATCGTATGATTTCCTAATTTTGCGTTCGTTTTACCAGACTAAAGCCTTAAAGATGCCCGTTTTAATAGAAGTGCTTAATTGGCAATAACACTAAAGGCAATGAAATCAAGAAGTTTAATAAATTGTTACCTCAAATAAAAAATTTTAACAATGGACTTTTATCGGGAAATATCTACAATGAACATCAGTAGTGACAAATAACTGTATTCCACCAACAAAAATGCTTAATAATCCAAGCAATTAATAATAATAAATTGACAATCCAGTAACAAATCAAACAATATTTTTTTCTCAGCAGTACCTTAAACTAAAGTAATACTTTATATGTGATGAATTGATTGTGGTTTGATAAAGCTGTTTACACAAAGTCGCCAAAACTATAATAGTCAAGGATGTTCACATTTGAAGTTAAATTAATTTTACATTCGGATTATTAACAATCAGTGGTGGAATTCATTATATTATTGATTTAGATAAAAACATGAACATAAATGAAGATGAAAGTTATTTTTTAATTAATTAATTACACTTATCAACAATCTCTTAAAAGCTTTAGATAGTTGGGTTTCATGGTTGCTTTCATAGTGTCGTCTAGCTCTGACATTCTGTGTTGTTTCATATGGCTCTTCATGTTTCCTCTCTGTGCATACCCCCTTTTACAAATGGGACATTTGAATGGAGTTTCACCAGTATGAAGCCTCATGTGCTCCTTGAGATAATCATCGTGGAAGAAAGCGGAGTCACACATAGTACACACACTCGGACGCTCACCTGAAACAAATTGATTTTATTTCTTAATTACGTCAAGGATAAAAACCTTTTTTTCAATAAAATGGTTAAGTAAAATTAAAGACTACTGTCTACTACTAAGTCCTGCTGAAATGCAAGCATGTCATTTGTCTGCAGATTCTCATTCTAATTCTCCAATCTAATAAAAATATAACCTATGTTGAACAATCATAAAAAATTCATATTAGTATACAAATATAACAAACGTCACTAATGTATAAACATATCGATTGTAAAAGACCAAATAACTGATGTGCCATAAAGTAAATTTTACAGAAGTGTCAATTCACGATATTTTAAATGAAAAATTAGCATATTTTTTTATATAAGAAATTCCAAAGGCAGATCTGATGTTATATAAAACTATTGAGGATAAATATTTTAAAAAAGGATTTGAATGTAAACATAAACGACAATATGTAAAATTAGGTCCAGTTTCGTGTGATATTAATCTGTTGATTTTATGAACATTGTATAATGTTCATAAAATCACGCGTTTACATAAAAAACCCTCTTGTATAAGAGGGTTTTTTATGTAAACGCCTAAATTTACGTACAATATCGATAAGAAGTTTAGAAAATTTAAGTGGATATTCAGAATATTTAAAAAAATAATTTATAAAACTTACCAGTGTGCACAGATCGTATATGGATCTCCACAGACTTTTGAGTTCTATATTTCTGGGTACAGAAAGTGCAGTGCTTCCAAACTTGAATTCCGGAATGTATTTTCATATGTTGCCGGAGTCCAGAAATAAAGGCATATTGCTTGCCACACTCATTACAAATAAACTCTCTCCGTGTGCTGTGACACCTTTTCAAATGTCGTTCCATATAATGGTGGTGTTTGAAAATCTTCTTGCAACTTGGATCCTTACACTTAACAGTGGTAGGTGTCGTATCCAGGTGTTTGATCATAATATGATATTTCAAATGATACCTAGAAGTGAATATTTGCCCGCACGTGTCACAGAGGTTGATAGTTGATTTTTCTTTCTTGGATAATTTACGGCGATTTTTTTTTGTGCGTTTAAGCTCGTCTCTTTCCTTCATAAGCTTGGGTAATTCTTCCAGTTCCTTCTTGGTCTCTTCGGAAATTTCTTCCGCGAAATCTTTAAACCTAAGAAGATAAAAAAATTCAAAACACTAAATATATTTATGATGATTATTATTATTTATATTTATAATAATAGGTGAAGGTGAAGGTATTTATTTTTATTTATGACAAAATACAAGGTTTTTAAACTTTACATATTACATTTTATTACATATTTTATTAGTACGAAATATTCCCAATCAGCAAAAGTGCTGGTATGAGGGGAATGGTAATGGTAATGGTTAATTAACAATACAACAATTTCTTCATCTCTTACATGTTTTTAGTAAAAGATTTAACGCCTAACGAGGTACAACCTGTTTTATGACAGACATTTTTTTGTGTAGAGCAAAAATAAAAATAGCATGCTAGTGAATTTATTATACAAATTACACTATTTAATTATTATTTTTAATTATTTATTTTAACCTTAGAGTAATAACCTAATAGAGTCGCCTATACAGAGAAAAACCAATCTATGATTATTGACCACGAAGTTAGCTACAGATTACAGCGGACCGTAGGTGCGCGGTTTGAGAATTGCAAGCAGAAACCGAAACCGCCCATTACACATTTAATGGTTAAACTAAAAACCAAAAAAAAATGGAACGGTCTTGTTCTATGCAATAGAGTTCAAGGGCTTATCTAGAAAACTATTACTATAAGGTTTCAACAGATTTTCTGAATTTTCTCTACACTTAACCATTTTCTAAATAAATTTATTCAATTGAATCCGGGTCATGGTTTTTACAATGTTAGGTTAAAGACGTAGTTTTCTTTTTATGTTCATTACCATCATCATTCCCTTTCCACATCTAATAGTGCATAGAGCGCTGCATTGGTACACCAATTGCGGCGTATTTTGATCATTTTTACTATCTGAAAGTAAGATGATCAGTCTAGTGCTTCGGTAAGAACACTTTTTTAAATTGCAAAAAACTATAAGGAAATCATTTTTTATTACTCTCATTTTTCAATAACATGCTTAATTTATTTTTAACTTTATTTTATGTATTATATTATTTATTGGATTGTGTGTAGGTATTTCATTTGGATATCATAATTATTTCTAAAGTTTAATTGTAATGGTTCTATGTAAATATGGGGTTATACGCTAATTTTAATTTTAACTTTAAGATCAATTTTAAATTTAAAAATATATAAACATACCTCCAATCTCTGCCATTCCAAATACATGTTCCCTCCAAAAGTGATGTTGCAATTCTGTTGGAGACATTTTTATTCTTTGAAATTATTATATTGGGCAAAGGTGTGTCTTTTCTTACTCGCAGGGTTCTTTTTTCGGCCACTTTCCATTTCTTTTTCTTTTTGTTAAGTTTCTTTTTGTGAACTTTCACTTCTTCTTTTACTTTTTCAGGAGGGAAAACTTTCAGATCATCGCTTGAATCGAAATTCTTTACATCTTCTTCGGATAAATAAGCGCCGGTGAATAAATCATCTACCGGATATGCGTAGTCTTCTTCTTCCGTCTTCACGATGTCTTTTTCTACATAATTCCGTAACTTATGATCTGAATTTTCACATTTTTGTTTAAATTCGAAAGCTGTGTTAAGCATACTATAACACACTGGACAAATATTGTTAGGAAAACCATCTTCCTTGCAGATCTAAAAAAAGGAATACATCTATGTTTCAATTTAGGCTTCGCGGTCGATATATCATAATTTTAATACCCATTACAGATAACGATCTGGGGACTACAAGTATTCTAAAATATGTTAACATGTTCATTTTACGACATTTAGAGTGGGTTTACCTGCACAGTAGAACAAGCCATAATTTTTATATATAAATGAACTTCTTCTTCGTCATCAAACAGAGATAAATTAGCGCCCTCTTCTAAACAAACTCGGCAAATATTCTTATATGTAAATGTTATATCCATGGTAAATAGTAAATAATAGTCAGTGACTCCATTAAAATGTAAATATTAGTTAATTTGACAGATGGAACATTTTATTCTAACCTCAAATATTTGACAGTAACCAAACATCAATTCTGAATAGCACTAAACAGCATTATTACAATGGACTACAAGTACCTACACACAGAGTATGGAGATATTTTTTTTTGTAAAAAGGCGTTAGATAGTTTTGAACAAGATACTGAACGCCACTCTTCACTTATTCTTTTACGTGTACCTGGTAAAATTTTTGACGGTTCTAATTTTACCTAAAAATAATACATTTTACCAATTTTTATAGGGTCGTTTTCGTAAGTAATTACTTCAAGGCCGCTGTACATTTTACTTTTTTGAAAAACCGTATATCTATAGGCTAACTTTTAATCATTATTTACATACAGACTAATGCATTGTTAATAAAAATACAAACCACAAGTTTTTTTTTATGAATAGCAATTCCGCTTCACAAAGTCGAACTTCTGGGGGGTAGGCGTTTCAAGCAATGATTGTTTATTATTACGACATCATCTAAATTATTCTGTAGCGTTTGTTATTTTTTTTATTTTCTGTTGTATTATTATTGTTCACGCTTTACAACATATTTATATGTTTTATTTTTAGAATAGGTCCCATGATGAGTTTTTCATCTTGAATGTGAAAACATATTATGTAAATACTTAAAATATAGTGGTCTCCGGCAAATATCAAACCAGAGCACTGCTGGGTTACTGGTCACAAGCACTAATAATGACGCATTTAAACAGCAGAAGTCATGTTTTATTTATACATTACTGAGCTACCCGCTTCATAGCAGCCTGCATAAAAACGCCAAATTACTGGCAGGGTTGGAAAAGTGTGCCGGATTATTATTATAGGTGGAGTAATGATTATTATATGGACAATGATGATTATTTTATCCTATAGTATTAAAAGGGCCTCTCTAGTAAATTATTACTCTGAGTGTTGCACTGTCTCCTATTATTTATTTTATACAATAATGTCACAATTGAATGATATTTATTTTTAATTAATAATATGTTGTATTATATATTCAGCAAAATTTCATTATTTTATAGAATTTACCGCACGTTGTATAAAATGATAAGATCCGCATTGCCGCTATAGACACAGTAGACCCCGGCCTATAGGTCCAAACCTCCAGGGGGGTCTCTGGAGTACCTACATATATCTTTGTTTTTTATTTTATTTTTAAATTCATTGCAAAAAAATAATATACATACTTAAAAACAGGGAATCTATATAAAACCCATTAATGTAAAATGAAAACGGAGGGTTCTCTGTTTAAGATAGTCTCCATCTAACACGGCACAAAGTAATGTAAGAAAAGTTTGTTTTTTGCCCAGTCACCAAAAGAAGGCCCTCGACTCCTAGAGTCCTGGGGGCCCTGAATCTCGTTACGCAGCATTGGACACAATCAATTACATAAGAAACTATAAAGCACAATGTTAAGTTTAATGAATTCACAGCATATCCCTTACCAATAATTCCCGTGTGTTTTCAATTGAATCACTTGATGCTTTGCTAATGAAACTCATACATATTTTTAAAGGATATGGATTAGCACAAAAATAAAACAATAGTTAACTGAAGTTTCATTTATTTGAACTCACATTCTATAACAATTATTTATCCATTACTGGCGTAAATATTCAACTTTATATAACTATGGGCTACTCTTAAGTTATGAAAGAAAATAGATATTATTATATACAAAACCTGTCAAATAAGTAATTCCATTTTTACAATACTGATAGTGTTTATTTAATAAACAGCGGAACTCTTTTTCTTCCTACAATAAAAGGATAACTTTTGAGCCAGGCATTGTTTTAAGGACTTTTTAAATTTTCGCAATAAATTTACAAGCTTAATCACACAAAACGTCAAATTATTTTAATTTTATTAAAATAAGGAATGTATACATACAATACCAAAAGAGGGAAGACCAAAAAATTAATTTGAATTTTTTAATATATAAATGAATACATTGAATAAAATTCAATGAAAATATAGTTTCTGATGTTGTAAATAAAAAGCTTCAGTGTTCATTCAACACATCACACAGAATACAATGCATACTATACAAATGGCTTAAATTTAATAAGCAAGCTTAAAAATGGGTAAATGTAAGCTAGCAGACCATTATAAAAACTGTGGTGCAATCGATTTATCTTTTTTAACAATATTTAACCTTTTTTTCTTATACAATTTTTTCAAATATCCAACTGACTGAGATACTTTAAAAATAAGTACGGCTAAGTCAAATTATTTGGACCAATGACAGCAAAATAAGCCACAAAAATAATGGTAAACTTACCATATATGATTATAGATCATACTTAGGATTTGAAAAATCATTGGTTTTCAAGTAAATATATATAATTGTTTTACAAACCAGCTGAAATCATAAATCAGCCACAAATTTAATGCACGGTCCAATGACTCTGTTGGATGTCTTACTTTTAAAATATTGTCATAAAATTTTATTTTTAATACTCTAGATACATTTATATTTGTGAAATAATTATAATTATTATGTACAATGAAAATTACGCAGTGACAAAAAATACACATAACCACATTCTGATAACATTGAAATGAAGTACATGCGTATAAATACATACATTAATATGCACATCTTAATCTATCAACACCTCCAACAAATGTAATACAATAACTAAGGAAGTTTAATGCTTTTGTTTTGAAATTAATTACTGCAATATTTAACTCAGGCAAAATAAATTTTTAATTTCCATTAAGTTTGCTCTACAAAATCTGCAGAATTTTTAAAACCGGCATTTACCATTGGCGAACTACTTCATGAATTACGAAGATACAGGTGTGTGATTATTACATATTTTAGAGAAATTTCACCATACAGTTAAATATACGTATTGTTATTATGAGCACAAAAAAATAAATAATTAGAATTTCTGGTGGCACTAAACTTCCTAATGACAGCTTCTCATGGTATCTGATGATTTAATTGCATGTTTCGCTGAATGAAAAAGAATTAGAACAGAAGATCTTCATCTCCCTCATCCAACAAGTTAGCAACATCGCGGACATCTTCCCCTTCAGCGAGCAGCGCTGCAACACGCTGTAATTGAAGAATATATGCTTTAAAACAACAGAGGAGAAAAAAACAATAAACACATAATTTTTAAAAAGTATGAATTTATCTCAGAGTAATAATTCTCTAGAGAAGCCGTTTAGCTCTATTGCGGAGAACAAAAACTTTTAGTTTGATGAACAACAAACGTATAACGGACTGTTTTGGTTTGTGCTTGCAATTCTCGACCCCAGTACCTACGGCCCATTGTATTGAAGTAAGCTGTAGCTAACGGTGGTTAATAATCATATATTGGTTTTTCTCCATATGGGTGACTCTATTAGCCATAGGTGTGTTATTACTCTATGGAATTTATGGACTTTCCAATAACTTTCCTTAATGCAACACTACATTATTAATTATAATACAGAATACCAAAATCTATGCTCAACTCGATGAACAAGATTGCCAGCGGCCTCCGTGGTGTAGTGGTCAAGACGCTTCACTCACACACGGAAGTTTCCTGGTTCGATACCCAGTGAGGACACAAAAAATTCAATGTGATTTTTCTCAAGCCCGGGTGATCTGTGTTGTAATTCACAACTGTAATTGTGTCTCCTGGCCTGTTGTGCAAAAAAAAAAAAAAAAGAAAAAAAAAAAAGTAAGTTGTATCATCACTATGCTAAGTATTAAAATACACTGGAACCACGTTTCGCACAGTTTTGAAATAACACGGTTTAAAAATTAAATTCAAAAACTTTTTGAACATTAATAATCTAACAATGCATAATAATAATATACTACTCGTTATTGGAATGCCCTACATCACTCTTTTACTTACTCGGGGTATAACATAATACGATAGTGAATAATCTTTGTTATAAACACAAAGTCTTTATTATGATTTTTTAAAGTATGCATTTTGATGTCATGTTATATTTAAGAAAAAAATTAAGGTAAAATAAATATCAACAAATTACAACTGTGACAGAGAACATTTTAGAGAAGGAAATATGGCAGCCCGGGCATTTACAGGGCTCATGATCTGTCATTGAATGGTTTAAGTGGTCACTTTATATACTGTGTAAAATTCACTGTTTTGCCTATGTTTAAACATACATATTTTTCAATTCTTCCATCTGCTGATTTTAGTGAAGTTACAATAAATAATAAACAATTTACTTTTTTTTTAAAATCCTGAATTGATTTTTATACAAGGAAACCTAACCTACACAGCACTGTATTTTATTTTAAATATACTTTTTTTACACGGTATTGTGTGGAACATATCCCCGGTGTAAAAAGAGTTCTAACATACTAAAAATTATGCGTTATATACGCCTAACGAATGGGACTTTTTTTCTGACGATTTACCCTTTACATTCCTGTACAAAGATTATTGTACCTACATAACATCTGTCTAACCTAACCTAACCTATACAGCACTGTATTTTATTTTAAATATACTTTTTTTACACAGTACTGTGTGGAACATATCCCCGGTGTAAAAAGAGTTCTAACATACTAAAAATTATGCGTTATATATGCCTAACGAACGGGACTTTTTTTCTGACGATTTACCCTTTACATTTCTGTACAAAGATTATTTTACCTACATAACATCTGTCCACTTGTACGATTAATGATTTTAATTTTACTAAATAAAGAATCAATACAATAAATAAATACAATGATCTTTATAAACCGGGTTGTGATCCTGTGGCTAGTGTTGTGGACTCAGAATAGAGGTTCAAGGTTCAAACCCCCCACTCTACCACAACTTAATTCCCCATTTCTCATGGTGAATTATTTACAATTAGCTGAAAATGGTCCCGAAAATTGGAATATTTGGGTAAATCATATGAATACAAATATTTATTTTCTTTAAAAAAAAAAACATTCAGATAATTTTTGAAATATATATAACATCAAACTTTGGATTCACACATTCTGAAAACAAACGTATACGCTGAACACATATTCTAAGATCTGTTAAACTTATTATTTTTAAATTGATAATTAATCGTACTGTTTGGTAGTATGAAACAATTAATGAGAGTAAGATTGGTGAGTGTGACATCTTTTTACAATACTCACTGCTTCTTCCTTCTTTCGAGAAATTCGCTTCTTATCTTGAATCTTCTTCAGGCGATAAAATTCTTCTCTTTCCAATTCATCCAACTCAGAAATGATGTAAGCCAAAGTGCGCTCAATACGAGGAATAATAACTAGAAAAAAATCATTACAAAATGTCACAATATAAATGTAATTCTGTAAACATCAACTCATACAAGTGAATTTGCTTTTTGATAAACTAATTGACTCCAAATTTGAAATAAATTTCTTAGTAGCATCTACATTCTACATGTTATAAAATAATGGACACAGGAACAATTTACAAGTATGTAACTACAATTATTTTTTTTACATACAATGATTTAAAATAAAATAATTATTATAAATTTCATAAGCTTATTAATAGTTTGTATATTTATTTACCCATGTTATTTAAAGTACATATTTACATGACATTGTTTTTTATGTTTATGTCCCTACATTCTTGAAATAAAATCTGCATTATGCCAGGACAAATTAATTATTTTTTTATCAATTAAAAAATTTACTTTTCTGTTAATACTATAAGGACATATAAAACTGGCCAAGTCAGAATTCTTGATTATTGGGAATCAAGATTGAAGTTTTTACAAAGACACAAACTCATAGTTTTGCTATTTATTAGGCAGGCGCTGTGGCGCAGTTGGTTAGACGATCAACTGTGTGAAACTGGCGTAGCGAGTTCGATTCTCGCCAGTTGCAAGAAAAAAATGCAAGAAAGATTATTTTCTCAGTTGGTCTGTGTGTTGTGGTGTATTTTTCATAACCTCCTCCTTATTCCATCTTTCTCACCTGCTGACAAGCCTGTAAATACAGGCTTAGTGATAGGGAAAGATCACTTTTTTTTACATTTATTAAGTGATAAAGATCTATGAAATACTCTTCAGTGAAAAATATTTTTTTGTGCTATTTATTAGTAGCATATAAAATACTTTTAAATTTGTAATTTTGAATTCCCGTAAAAATGGTGATTCCATTGGCCATGCCCCTGATACGTCACAATTCATGTTTATTTGTTCGTGGCGATAGAAATTTTTGTAGAACAATATCACGAATCCTGACATCACAACAACCAAGGCCAAACACGTCATGTTTTTCTACAAACATATTTTGAATGAATTTAATTTTTACATTTATGTATGAAAACATTTCTTCACCATATTCATATTGATTTTGAAAATGCAATTAATTATTCTAAATCCATTTCATAAATTTTTATCGATATTCGTAGTATGTTATTTATCCCTATTAGCAATTAATTGTGTTCGTATGGAAGTGTTTTAATTTTGTCAACATTTCATGAAGCAGATGTTCATATACTGACTTAATAAATATATGATTATCAATTTTGTAAAAAAACCTTTGAGATACAATTGGACTTGGTATTTTTGTTCAGTAGAAGATACCGTCGGCAATAAATCTTCATAAAAAAATCTCAAAATTGCAAAATTTTACTTAGCCACTTTTCGCTGTATGCTCGCATGAGAATATTTTTTTAATTGAAATCAAATACATAATGATCTATGATAAAAAAATAATACAAGAATATAGTTTAGAGCCGGGTTGTGGTCCCGTGGCTAGTTTTGCTGACTCACGGATCCCATTTTCTAATAGTGAGTTATTTACAACTCGTTGAAAATGGAAGCAAAATTGAAATGTTTGGATAAATCATAAGAATGCAAATATAACTTTTTTTTAAAAAGTGGAATTATTCATTTTAATTGCGACGAAGAGCTTATGTATTTTACATTTTCTGAAATAAAATACTGTTTTGCATATTTTTTCTTCTATTTGTCAAGGATACAGTAAAATTGTGTTTCTGAAACTGGCTGTAAAACTGGTGTAACTACTTATTTAAAACAGATTTTTAAAAGATATGAAAAGGGCTGACCCTGAGTCAACGGGACAAACAGCCAGGAGGAAGACCAAAATTATGAAACGATAAATTATTAAAATAGGGTATCACAAAGAGAACACATTCAATATTTGTACTGCTAATGCCGATTTCTACATAAAGAAAATAAAACAAACACTACTATTTATACATATATATATACGTGTATGATTCATATAATTAATTGTAGTGCTTTCACACTTATAGATTACGCAGACAGGGTATAGTGTAAGCTTATAACCGAGTTGCACAGTTATAAGCTTAGACTAACAAACACTACTATGCACTTAATTTAAAATTGGAAAATAAAAAGAACTAACCGTGCTCAATCGCATTAACACGTCGATTTGTAATCTTGATAACATCGTCCAGTGTAACGAATGATGTCTGCAGAGATGCCAACTCAACAAGGAGCTTCACTGCACTTTGGAAATTCTTCTTCAGTTTCAGAATTTGCTGACCGCCTTTGGCAAGACCAGCAAACTCGTATGTGTCTGTACCATCGGTGTATGATTCGAACACTGGCAGAGTTACACCTAAAGAAAAAAAGATGTGGTAAGTCCTCGTGGTGAATTGGCACAATACTATTAGTTTTTAACAAACTTGTTCGCTGTTCAAGCTGTAAGATTTTGGAACAATTTACCATGAATGACACTCAACAATCAACATGTGTTAACAAGAAATGTCAAAAATGTCACTAACTTTCCTGAGACCTTCCATCGTTCAGTCATCACTACGTTTCTCTTCCCTGTCGTTTATTTACAGCTCTCACTATAACCCTCTTCTGGCACTCGTTTTCTGTTATGATTTGTATTATGTTACTCACAACATATTTACATTTCTTTTACCTTATTATTGATAACCATAAATGTTTTTTATCCTTTCTAAATTATTTTTATTTTGTAGAAATTATTATTTTGGAATAAATTATTATTATTCTTTATTATAGGCAGGCCTTGGTGATGCGCCTATATCTCGTGTACTGCTTTTTGTCTGTATAATTGGCGACTGCGATTAGAGCTGTCGATCCAGTCATGGACTCTGAATAGCTGCCAGTCAAGAACTAGCTTTGTAAAAGTTATCAAAGAATGTCTTACAGAAGGGATATGTCTATAGATATGAGTGCACGTTCCTGTTTGTGGGCCTTATTTGTACAAAAATTGCACTATAGTTTTTAACTCTTCTAGAGAGATCTCTGCAGCGTTGCCAACCCTACCAATTTTTTCTTAGATCTACCGATTTTAGGAGAAATCTACCGATCTATCGAATTTTATTGTAATTCTACCGATTTATAATCAAAGAACAACATTTTTATGGTTTACTCATCCCCAATACAGGCAGCAATCCCCTTATAAATGAATAAACAGAATACTCACTTTTTTCTGTTTGCTCAGAAAGTGACTTTTCTGTCATCTGTTTATTATTATGAAAACTACTTATCCATCGGTCGTACATAATGCATATGTTGATTGATTAGTATTTAGTATTGGTAAATGGTGATTACCGGTTATTTTCAAAGTAGTGAATTATGGGTAAACTGTAAACGCAATGATGTGCAGTTAGGTTTTATTTGTTTTCTTACCAGCTACATTATCCTTTTTTGTTCGAATTTTGATTTGCGCTTTAGTAACATTTTGGAGAACTATTTGGTTGATGTCTCCAGAGGCAAATTTGGCTTCTGCTAAAGAGAATGCCGCTTCTTTCATCACTTCTCCCATTAACGTTTTGGTCTGGAATTAGAATGATACAATAATTTTAATCTAGGAGCAGACACTGCAAATGGTTCAAAATTTCGTTTGATGTACTGTTTCAACTACATTGTTATTCCTACCTCAATGATTTTACCCAAAATCATCCTGAATCGCATTTGAAGGGCATCTGCCTTCTTTTTGAGCAATCCATGACCTTTTTGCGCGCCTGCCAAACGACTCTTCATTAACATTTGAGCCCTAAAAAGGAAAATATTTAACAATGATCATAATCCAAAAAATGACACTCCCTCGTATTGATTCACAAACAATACTAAAATTGAGTCCTTTCGCCTATTTTTTTTAAACAACTAGTACGGATCATTCCAAAATAAAAACACTTTCAATATCAAATAAAACTTACCCTCGAGAGGGGAAAATGGGAAGCCTATCTTTACCAGACATGATTAAGAAAACAAGAGGTAGCCAAAAGTCAGCTGACACTTCGTCTGCTCGCCTTGTGATTTTTTACTTCGCTTGAGTGGTATGATTGCAAATATGTAGCAACATTAAGATCAAAAAATATACGTGGAATTTACTTGTTTTACAATATTCATTTCACTAAAATATCATTTTCTTTATTTCGAGTTCTCAAATTTAGTTAATTAGACATTTACCAACGAAAATATCGGATTTTCTAATATAATAAGTACTTGACTAATATTTTGTTTTAGATTTACAATTCTTCTATTTGCTACATTTACAAAATTTTCAGATGACAGGGACACCAACAATATAATGATTTTTTTCTAAATATGACATTATTGAGATTTCATTTGTTTTATTGGTAGTGCTGATATAAGCCATCATCTGAGAGTTACACGGAAGAGTAAAATTGAATCTAAAATACATTTTGTCACTTATTTTCCGACATATTTATCTCAAAAAAGTTTTCCTCGGTGCTTGAAATGCCAAATCACGCTCACATTTTCTGTACAGTGTGACTCATGGGTATGTACGCTAAAAATATTTTTAATTCACTGCCGGTATGGACCCTTGGCCCAGTGTTGAATTGTATTATTTAGAAAAGTGGTCATTTCCTGGGAAACATTCCTGTATACAAAGCCACTGAATTTTTACATTTCGCTTTGTGTGTAAGCAGCAAACACGTAAAAAAATATCTCCCAACATTCAACAGAACTGATTACTAAACCACCCGAGTAAATATTTGTTTTTTGAATTTTAAAAAATAAGAACCAAATTTAATTTTTAAATGTTTTTTTTTAATAACTTACATTAGGTTTTTGAGGTATAAAAATATATCAGTCGTAAATGCAACATCTAAATTACAACTCCTATTGACAGAAAGTCTAGAAAAAATATAATTTTAAGTAGTTTAAAACATTTTTTAAATATTGCTTAATGCTCAATTTTACGTTCTGTAAAAATTATCCTTAGTCAAATCTTATTGTGTACGTTGGCGGCAATTCACGCCGACCAACCATAATTTTTATTACTTCTTTTTTCATAAATCTTGATGCTCTCAAAAAAATCATGTTGAGAATTGCAACTTTACTATAGCTATAAAATGAACATCTCTTGTTTCAGGTTTGTCATATGGAGTCCTAAAAAAATAAACTACGATGTTACAAAAGATCTGAAAATTAATCTCAATAATTTAACAATGAAAGCGCTATGATGATTAATTTAAGTTTTACGTTATCTGATAAAGTTAATTTACAATTATAGAATCAATATATGTGTAAATAATTACTTGATCAAATAAGTTTTTTACACATTCGGTAATCATTTTTGAAATGAAGATGTTACAGCGGCAAGCATTATTTAACCGGTGGGTGCAGGTTCTCATGTTTCTTGTCATTGTATGGATATTTTTCATGGTTATGGTGGCACTTCCTATGATGTGCTCTAGCCCCAGTAAATCCAATAAATCTAACATTGAGCCTGTTAGTGATCGCCTGTCGCAGGCATTACTCCATCTCGGAATTCTTAAAAAACAAAATGAAGAATTGAAGGCGTTGTTTCACGACTTCCGTTTTAGGTAAGACTTATATTTATTTATATATACGCTCAATGGGAATTTTTAAGAACAATAGAAAATTATTGTAAAGAAAAGTAGAAAGACACAATGGTATATAGTAGACTTTGTGGGAGTGTAAGCGGGAGAGAGGTGTTTATAATTGAATTTGATTCAGTGATCGTTTGAAAGAAGATAACTTTTTATCAAAGAAATAAAGACTGATATGTTTGTTGGCAGACCTAAGAATTCTGGGCATAGGGGAATGAAAACCATAGTTAGTTCTATGGTTATCGGTATGAAATGGTAAGTTTTGTCTGAGGTTTCTAGTTGGGATATTTAATTTTATTGAACTCAGTAGTTCAGGTGCATCAAAGAGTGAGTTAAGTTATATTCTCTAATTCAGACATTAGTAAAGTTATAAACTCTCTATTCAAATTCAATTGATTTCAAGACAATGCTTGTTGAAATTTTAACTCAGGAATTAAATTTAAGTTAGTGATAGTGTTGCCAATAACAAATTTAATCTCCACCCTGCCACAATTGAAAACCTATTTAAAATTATAATTTTTTTATCGCTCAAAATCATGTATTTTACTATATTACTTTTCAACATCGTTCTGTAAACTGAATTAGAATCAATTATTGTTTTGTTATCGAAGTTTAAAATATTTATTACATACATTAAAAAATATATACCTGCTTATTCGATTCAAAATTTTGTATAAAATTTCTGTAAGATAGTCTGTACTAGGTAACTTCAAACTCAGCATTTGTGAGTTACCCACTAAAAACACATTTTTTTACCCTCCTCCATGAATGCCACAAATAGATAAGTCATTTATTTTATAAACACCCAGAGGGCTCTTACAATATATAGTCAAAAGTACATAAAGTATTATAGCAATTGACTTAAAATAGAATCATAATACTTTAACTTAATATGTAAATAATTATAAAAAAAGAAAAAGGAAATAAAGTAAAGATGAATATAAATTAAAAATGAGAAAACAATTGAACTGGATAGGAATAAAGAAAAGACTATTGTATAATGTATTTGTATTTATATATAAAGTGTTTAATAATCTCATGCCAAAGTATTTTATAAGTGAAATTATATTAAATAGAAATGTACATAAATATAGGACAAGAAATAGAAATAGGATAAGACTACCACTTAAGAAAAAAACAAAATCACAAAATAGCTTAATGTATAAAGGGTTAAAACTGTATGATGAGATGCCTGAAAGTATGAAGAATGAAAGAAAACTTACGGATTTAAAAAAAAAATGTTATGTTTATTGTAATAATGTAGTTATGTAAGAAATATTTAATAAGTATTTGTTATAATTGTAAATATATTAGTTAATATACAATGTAATATTAACTAACTTAAGTAAATAAATAAATAAAATAAATAAAAAAGAGGAGAATTGAGGGGAAGGCCATTCAATGGAAAGGATAGCTAATTTAATTTTCATGCATTCAAATCATCATAATATGAATGAATCAGTACTTACTATGTGTCATTAAATATTTTCTATAACTACTTACCGACTTTCCTATGTCTACTGGTTTCGAGACGTAACCATCTCTTTGTCAGGTCACCAATTAAACCAACATGCAAAACACAAAAATATAAAACCAACATGCCATGCATTTTAACAAGCATCCCTTACATGCACTGATTAGGTAATGAAAATATTTTATGTTGTGGGAGAAATAGTTGAAAAAAAGAGAGGGAGGGGATGAGGGGAGGGGCGTGAGTTTAATAGGTATAGGGTGACCATTACAATGGAACATCTATTTGTAGCATTCATGGAGGAAGTTTTTTCAGTGGTTAACTCACAAATGCTGATTTTGAAGTTAACTTGTAGTAATTATCCCACGATATGTAAATACAATAGTTTACAAAAATTCCTATGTATTAACAATTGTTGAAATCATACTTTTTGTAATATTTTCATTGTAAAAGAACTTTCAATAATTTAATCAAAACATTTTTTTTTTTAAATAAAAAAAAAAATATCCATACACATGATCCCATATAGGATACATAAAATATGATCTCAATTTTATCATGAACTAAAACACTATTTAGTTAAAACTGTTTAGCTATATTTTTCAATCCTAACTGCATTATAACAATTCATATTAAACTTTTATTTTTAAAAAATTAAAAATATTTTTTTTGGGATTCTGAAAGCCTCTTGAACCATCAAATGCGTAAAAAAAATGTTTTTGTTCTGCTAAGATAAGGGTTAAGGTATTAATTATTTAGTTACTAGCTTTATACTTTACTATTTTTTTTCTCTAGTAAAGTTTTTTTAAATACTAACACTGGATCAAATAGAATATCCGAGAATACCTATTTTGTGAATAAATGAATGTGAATTATTATGAATGAGAAGACAGTAAATACATTGTTAATGCTTATAATAATAAAGTATTATTTTGGTCAGCGTGGCTAATCTCAAGTTCACTTGCATTTTTTTAGGGATTTTGCCAAGGAACAACAATTAGAATTAGTCAAACAACTAGATGAATCTGTAAACAAAGCCTTGGATAATACTAATGATATTCTAGAGAGTGCAAAGACTGGTAAATCCGCACCGTGGAGAAAAGATATAGATCAGAAGTCAAATCCTTCCATGGAATATGAAAACATTAGAAGAAAAATCAAAGCAAATACTCAAGAACTTTGGAATTTTGTCAATGCAGAGGTTGTCAAAGCTTTGAATATAGATCATGCTGACAATCCAGAAATCGTTAAGGTGCTTCAAAATATACTAGACTTAGGAACAGAACACAAACGGTGAGTTTAAATATAACTCTTTATCTTTCGACTTATTTGTTTGTACGGAATCTGCCTCAAGAGTGATACGACAGTTTTAAAATACATATCTGTTTACATTCCATTTTTAGACGTAGATACAGAAAATATTTTTTCTTTTTGCTTGCGGGAAGACCGGCAGATATTCAGTTCTAGTATCTTTTTTTTTGTACTTTTCTTAATCAATATAATAATAGCTAATTACAGTATTTTTTTTATAATTTCAGTGACATGTTATATTATTAGAAAAATAACATTTTCACACTTTTCCAAACTGTTCACTGAATTTTTTTTTTTTTTTTTACTAAAAACTAATTAAGGTTTGATGATTTTTATAAATATTTTCATCTTATAAAAAAAAAGGTGTAAGGGGCATTCCATTGTTAATGGTGGGAAATTTGATTCCAGAATTTGACCAACTTTGAATTTTAACTGTCATCAGAATTCATAGAATAGTTTTTTTTATTTTTTAAACAAAATAAAGAACCATTTGAAATTCTGTTTTCAAGAAAAAGCCAAACAGTCAATATGTTTTTTTTATGTATAAAGGAATAACCCTCTAAACCTCTTTAGAGGCTTATCAGCAGGTGGAAAACAGGATATGGAGGAAGTTATGAAAAATATACCAGAATTGTGACACTGGAAAATCCCACCTTTTACATTTGGTTCGGCCGGATGAATCTCACCCACGTGAATAAAGGTTTCAGCTCTTTTACTTCACAAAAGTCAACAGTTGGAAGAGTTGAGAAAATGTGGATGTTCAAACATGGGCAGAATGGTAAATGTTACACAGTGTGTAAAGTGGCCACTTAAACCAGCCAATGACAGGTCACAAGCCCTGTAAATGCCTAGACTTTCATATTCCCTTCTCAAAAATGTTTTCCCTCTCTGTTGAAGTAAATTTAAATTATGAATGATTTAATATAAATCATCTATTTAATGTAGTTCTTAACTGTCAAATAAAACCTTATCTCATAGTTATTAGCATGTATCTGGTTTATATTCTACATTCCTTATCTAGTCATGTTTCAATATGTCGAGTAAAATATTGATTATTAACTTTTCATAATCGACAAAAGATATGTGTAAAATTAAATAAGTAATTCTTTTTTTTCAATTCAACAAATTCATACATTATACACAACAAATAAGGTGGCCTTCAGAATATGGCTTATTCTATTGATGCTTGCCGAATTATGCTGTACCATAATCTGGCTATTATAAATATAATTTCTCTTGTAGCTGAACATGCAAATTACATAACACGGCTGAATGATAATTTAGAACAAATTAATTCACAACTGATAGTGATGTGAACATTTTAGTTTTTAAACTTAATTGATTTTTGTAATGTGTCACAATAATTTTATTCAAGGGCTCAAGTATCTGTTTTATTTTAAAATCTATATAAAAACATAAAAAATGTTGAAAATGCCATACATGTATTCGATGGCTATTTTCAGGTAAAAATCCTGAAAAAGAAAACAAATAGATAAGTCAGCCTCGCAGTTCAGTGGTTGGCGCATTCGCTTAACATACTTGAGGTCCCGGGTTAGATTCCTGGCAGGGTTGATATTAAATATTTATTTTAAAAGTAATTTAACACTAATACTGCAATATTTCACTGTCCCTGGACTAGTACCTGAAGCGTAATACTGATCACCATACCATTATGTAACAGATGATCAAGGTACGCTGCATTTGGTGTTCCAATGTAGTGACCTATGCACCACTGGGTGTGGATAGGGGAATGATGATGATGATTGATGTAATTCTGCTTACCAGAACTTATTCAAGTCATACTAGTGGAGAACACATTTTGGGAAAATCATAGTGTATATACGAGGTATGGCAATTAAATTCCGAGAATTTGTAAATAAAACACAGGCAAATAAAGTTAGCAACCAAACTTTTTTAACGGCCTTGATAGTAGTCCCCTCCTAACTCAGAACAACGTTTTCAACATTTCTCCCATGATCGGAAGCAGCCTTGATAGTCCTCTAAAGTTAGGTGCCTTTAAGGTGACTCTTCATTTTAAGGAACAAGACAAAGTCACAGGGGGCCAAGTCGGGGCTCTAGGGTGGATGCAGTAACGTTGGGATACTTTTTTTCGCCAAATATACCCTCACAATCAAAGAGGAATGAGCCGGAGCATTATCAAAGGTGCAAGAGCCAGCCATTAGCGGCAAGCGAGTCGGGTCGATTATGGAAAACACGCTGTTGCAGCCGCTCCGAAACTTCAACATAGGACTTTCCAGTCACTGTCTGATCCTCAGAAACGTATTCACGGTAAATAATGCCATGAATATTGATGAAAATGATCAGCATTGCCTTCAGCCGTGATTTTGACATCCTTGCTTTCGTTGGGCGCTCCCCACCCTCTTCCACTGTAGGCTTTGTCTACGGGTCTCGGAATCATGTTCGAATATTCAGGTCTCATCTCCAGTGACTACACGACCCATCCAGTCTCTGCCATCACTCTCAATGCGGGATAACAAATCGTCACAAATTGATTTTCGCATTTGTTTTTGTTGCATTGTGAAAATTTTGGGCACCATCTTCGCGCAGATCTTTTGGATATTAATGTTTTTCTCTAACATCTTCCAAATTGTTTAATTATATTTAACTCGTATGATAACGCACGAAGGGTTAGGCGACGCTCAAACAGGACTAGCTCTCGAAGACTGTCGACATTTGCGTCTGTGTGTGTGAGAATTGACGCTCCTGACTGCGGATCGTCATCCAACGATTCATTACCATTTTTGAACCGTTTTGCTCATTCAAACACATGTGATTGTGACTGACACTCATCTCCATACACCTGCCTCAATTTTCGTAGGATTTCTGCAGGTTTTACACCAGTTACGACCAAAAATTGGATCACAGCACGTTGCTTAAAAACTGAGTCAGTCATTTCTGCAATCGAGTTAAAAAACTTGTATCCGAAGAACACCCGTAAAAAACGAACCAGACGCCCGATTACCATAAAATCTTCACTGCTATTGAATAGAAGGACCTATCTAGCCAGGCGCATGCTCGCCAGTCATGCAGTGTTGCCGGTTCGCAAGCCGCAACTAAATTCTCAGGATGTAATTGCCACACCTCGTACACTAGTTTTGTACTTTATATTTTCCATGAAAAGTAGATTTACAGAACTAAAATCGACATTAAGTTAATGCATTTCCAAAGTCAGCACATCCCTAAGTATGACTGTTAGATTATAGAAAGGTTATACTATAGTTCGGTAGTCAGATGGCAGAAGGGACCATCTGTATTTTAGTTTTCAAAAGTTTTAATAAATATTTCGGTAAATACACATAGAAAAAAATATATAAAAACAGCATTATTTAGAATGGTAATTTGTTATTCAAAAATAACACTAAAATATTTTAGTTTGTAGATTGAAGTCTTGAAATTTAGTCTTATTACAGCTCTCCTGAACATTTTTGAAAATTACAGATGGTCCCTTCTGCCATCTGACTACCGAGTTCCTGTCAGTAAATCTTTACAGTTTAGAATATTACTACTAACTAATTAGAAATAAGGGTATCATTATTATCATTTCTCTGGTCCAAAATATTTTTAATGGATATTTTTGCTATTTCAGTTCTCTTTCGAATGACCTCCATACCCTGCAAGAAGTAGATGGCTATGAAAGATGGCGGGAGACTGAATCAGCTGCACTCGGAGATTTAGTCCAGCGGAGACTCCACGCTTTGCAGAACCCTCCTGACTGCTCTAAAGCTAAAAAAATTATGTGCACTCTCAATAAGGTATACCTTTTGCCAAAATATGTGTGTACCCGTGTGCATATAAACACGCCAATCAAATAAATTTACTTACTTTTTGCACTCACTCAAATTTTTTAAAATAAAATCTGATTATTATATTTTTCTATATCTCCAGTCCTAGAATTTTTTTTATCTCTAAATCCCTTTAGTATAAATTATTCTTACCATCGTAATATCAGTGCAAAATAAATCTCACGTGAGCAATCTTCACCGCGTATCATTTAACATTACCAAAGTCGTATCGGATCTGAGATGTCCATTTTGTTGTATTTATAGACTGCTGGGATGGGCGGTGCCTTTTTTCTCTGTTTCAAATGTAAAATGTTATTTTTTTTCAATAAATATATCAATTAACAATTCTTTATTTTATTCCACCTGCACAGTGATACATTTTTTGGTATCCTTTATGAATAAATTGATTTGATAAAATGGATCTCGCGGATCCATAGCAAGCGTCTTGTGTCTGTGATTTTAAACCAGCAACCAGGGGAGCATTAATATTCATGACCTGCATAGTTCTAAATAATTGTGATTAACTAATATTATAATATAATTATTGGTTGGTAAATTGCCATTTGGCAATAAGCCCGCCAATGTACAATCAACATTATATACAAAAAGTTAAATAAATAATAAACTAACGAATCATATCCCAACTATGATTAATGAACTTACAATACAACTTATGCAAGTGAGGTGGTCATCAATAAAAATATAATTGTTAAATGCATGAATTACATGTAAATATATTTTCAGGGCTGCGGTTATGGCTGCCAGTTGCACCATGTGGTGTATTGCTTCATTCTGGCTTACGCCACAGAAAGGACGCTCATTCTTCAGTCTGTGGGATGGAGGTATCACCGCGGAGGATGGGAGCACATCTTCCAGCCCGTCTCAGACACGTGCACTAGTGCGGATGGAGAAACAAAAGACACTTGGCCAGGTAATAAAACAGATCGGAGGAATAGTCACAATTTTCAGCAGTTTTAATAGATTTAAAGTTATCTAGATAAATCTTATAAAGGTACGATGATGAACATTCTAACAAACTTTGTATGTTTTGCTATTTCAGGCAAGTGGTACACTCAGGTGGTAAGCCTCCCGGTGATAGACTCACTGTCCCACCGCCCGCCCTTCCTCCCCCTGGCCATCCCTGCCGACCTCGCCCCGCGCCTGCGTAAGCTGCACGGCTCTCCAGCCGCTTGGTGGCTGGGACAGTTCCTGAAGTACCTGCTCCGGCCGCAGCCAGAAACCGCCACGTTCCTTGACCAGACCATAAAAAAAATGGGCTTCAAGGGACCCATTGTGGGGTAAGTCCGCCCTTTATCCGGTTGCTCAAATTTCTTCCACAGAAAAAAATTGACTGGGTGTTACTATTGTGAAAAAACCCATGTGACGGAGTGCCTACTTAAATAATTTCGCCACAGCGTTTTATGTGAATATGATGGTTTATATCCTGGGATATCTTCGGGAGACACTGGTTAAACCTGAGGAGAGAGCTTGTCCCCTGCCTAATTGATAGCTTGATACTTAAAAAACCTGGGCATGGAGGAGGATATTTAACAGTAGATATGAGAGTACTTGCTATCCACTCAGTAGTCCGACTCTTTTAAGACCTAGGCTTGGAAGGGACAAATTAATTTACGGAGACCTGTCAATAGTTCTATACAGGTCACAGTGACATCAGGAGCTTATTAAGCATAATCTGACCCGTATTTTGAAAGAACGACATTTTAAAATGGCCGAATCGTTTGATTCTTACTTTTCATCAGAATAAACATATTTTTGTCCTTCAAGGGTTCATATTCGCCGTACAGATAAGGTGGGAACTGAAGCAGCTTTCCACCCATTGGATGAATACATGAAGCATGTAGACGAGTATTTCACGCAATTAGAAATGACTCAAAAAGTTGATAAAAGAAGAATTTACCTAGCCTCTGATGACCCAAAAGTAAGTTTAATTAATCAAGTAGGTAGCATATTTAATTATATTATTTAAACAAAAATAAACTTATATTCAATTTTACATATTTGAACCGCCTTTTTTTTCAAGTAATGCTACATACCACACACCTATGACCCGCATGTATTGGGAATACAATATACTGCCAAAATAACAAAATTGTCCTTTTTCATGATACTCTCCCATTTTTTGCAAATAATCTCTTAGGAATAAATCTTAGTTTAGAAGTACACAAATACAACTTATTTTTCATTGCATTGTTTACTGTATAAGAAATTAAACTAAAAAAAAAAAACAATAAACGTAATTCTATCTATTTTGTGTAATTCTATAATTGAAGATAATGCATGTGAAATTTTTTCGACGAATACCTTCAAGTATATCTTTATTGAATTGCCTTATAATAAAATAAACGAAAATTTTAGGTTATTTTGGAAGCAATCAAGAAATATCCTACGTACGAAGTTATTGGGGACACAAATGTAGCAAAAACCGCAGCTGTGTCTACGAGATATAGTGTAAACTCATTACATGGTATTATTTTAGATATTCATCTACTGAGTCGTTGTGATTTCATCGTCTGCACATTTAGTAGTCAGGTAAGATTTTATAATCACATCATCATTTCCTCTTCTAAATTTCTCATAGAAAGCAGTGTTAGAAACTAATTGAAAAATTTGTATAGTCCATCCGAATATTTAATTAACATTATCTTATCTGTGCGTGACTAAAAGTTTTCAAATAAAATATTCTAGTTTGCCTACTAACAAATGGAATTTGGATGTTTGCTTTATTTACCGACAAGTACTGATATATGAACATAGAGCTTATTATACATTCAAACCCACTGTCCATCGTAATAAAGAATTGATAAATATTTGTACTTTTTTGGTTCAAGCAAGGACTGAATTTATTTATCGATAAATCATGAACTAGAAATAGTTTTTTAACCTTATGATTTTTTCTGTTTTGAATTCATTTAATATTTAAATGGTACAAAATAAATTGTGTTCTGTTCTATTCTATTATTTTGAATACACCAAAGAAAACATTGTAGCTACACATGGTTTTTTCATGCAATATTTTTTTTAACATTTGCATTTTATCAGGTGTTTTTATAAGTTTGATACAACTTTAAGTTCAAATACAAGAAGCAAATATTTATTTGAATGAGTTTGTTTTTATTGTGTTTGAAATTATACAAATACATGTTTATTTTTTGAAAATTATATCTGAAGAATATCCTCTATGACCAGTTACGTAGCGTATTCTGTCTGACCAATTGTTGCCAACTTTTCCCAACAAATCTGGGTTCTTTCCGAAATGGTGCATCTTATATTGGCTTCTAATGCTTGAGTTGTTGATTTGTTTCCATAGACATAAACCGTGGACTTGACATAGCTACATAGGAAATAATCCAATGGGATCAAATCACAGGATTGTGGAGGCCAATTGGCAGAACCATTTCTGGAAATAATGTTGTCATCAAACTTGTGTCGCAGCAAATTCGTGCTTTCACTAAGAGCCCTTTACATTTGGCAAACTAAACAGCAATTTTAAAAGTAAATTTTCACAATTTGCAAGCGCTGTTTGTGTGTAGGGTGTTTCATTATTAATTTGAGCATAGTTATAGAGCATAAATGTAAAAAAAAAACAGCCATTTGTTTGATAAGAAGGTCTTTTACCGATATAAATTTCCATCAGGACAAAAAAATCATCTTTTGGATAAAAAAAATTATGGACAGTTAATTATCAATTGCATTTAATAAGTTGTTTACAAAATTATAAAGACTCATTTTTATTTCATTCAATAAAATTATTTTTTTTCCCTAAATTTACATTTCCAAATGAAAATTTTGCAATAATAACGTAAAAACACTAAATTTTAGGTGTGCAGAGCGGCTTATGAAATTATGCAATCATTACATGTTGACGCATCAGATCGATTTGTATCTCTGGACGATATCTACTATTATGGTGGACAGAATGCACACAATGTAATGGCTGTATTGCCACACAATCCCCCTCCTCAAAGAAACCAGGAGATGCAACTCAAAGTGGGAGACCTTATCGGGATAGCTGGAAATCATTGGAATGGATTCAGCAAAGGAATGAACAAGAGAACCAATCAGGTATGTGCTATGTAGATTCATAATGGTCGTAAAATATATTGCTATGTAAAAAGAAAAATTCTCTGAAAAATAAACAGATGTCCCCTATGAGGAAACTTCAAATATGTGACAGCTCGCACACTTTAACTACTTCCAATACGGTACGTATTTATTGGGAAGCTGTCGGCGTGGAAAAGAGAGCGATCTCTCTTGTGTTCTTGTTTTACAAAGTTTTGACAGCGCCCTCTGTTGACAGGTCTTGCATTTCTCTAATATTTAGGCACATGACTCCCCTTTCGTCTGATAACGACATAGCTAGTCTGCATGTGACTGTTGTCAGTAACACAGTTAATTGAATTAAAGTTAATAAAATAAATTATCACCATGAAATAATGAAAAGCTTGCAATCATACAATGTAATTACTGATTGGAAGAAAAAACTTCTCTGAAAATTAATTAAATTAAGTGTGTCAAGGCATCAATAAAATTTATTAGTATTTCTATTCCAAACCATTTTTTCAAATAAATAAAATATATATTTGAAGCACTAACTTTGGGGTTATTCATTATACATAATTAAATTAAAGATTTTACATAATTCAAATTAAAACATTTTGTTTTTCAATCTTCCCCATTTTTTCCCCACCACATTTTTTTATTAAATTACTGAGCTGTCTGTGATTTAATAAAAAAATTGTAAACATAGAGAATTAATTAGAATAACAATAAACCCGACACAATTTTTTTGTTGTACAATTGCATTTTGTTTCAAAAATATTTATTCAGAAATCTTATGCCCAGTGAATCTCATTTAAAATTTAATGCAGACCAAATAACATTTTACATAGTTATAAATTTCTTGAGGCATTAAAAATTGATTAATAAACAGCATTGATTTACCATTTTTTTATTTGGTTATTGTTCCGGACGCGTAATAGAGAATAATAAAAATGCAAATATATAATCAAATAACCAGGTAGAATCCCCGGTATATGTACAGAACTGAGTGCTAGGCTCTCAATAAAGATAAAGTATTCACTTTCGAGCCTGGCCTCAGTATTACCGGGGCAAAATATAGCTAGAAACATGTAAAATGTAATGTAAAATAAAAATTATGATCATCATGTTGTGCGCGTCGCGGCTGCGGACGAAATAGCCCGTACGGGCGTTAAGCGCCCGTATTTACGCCACCTGCGGCCGGCGGCATGTAGCGAGTGGCGGGGGAGAGCTACCCCCACCACTCCCAGGCAGCCGGCGCGGGTGGGACGGCTGACTCACGGGGCCCGACGCGCATCGCTATATAAGGCGTGTAACCGACCTAATAAATTTAGTTGAGTTCCTAACTCTGAACAGTTCAGACATGTTTTATTCCGTTCTCCGCCCTGTTCGCCCTCCTGCACTTTGCTCTTCGCTCCGCTCTGCCTGCTGACTGCCTTCGCCTCTCTACACCACTTGGACCGGGTGGAAAGTCCTTTTCAGGGCTATTGAGGTTGACTTGCGGTCGGCGCAGCTGTGCTCCTACCTTCCGACTTTGTCTTTGACTCTGTCTGGGAGGGCGGCTTCCCACTTACGCCGGGAAGCTTGACTGCGACAGACGCGGGTGACGAACCAGCGCACAAACACGTGGTAACACGTACGTTACAGTTATTAAATTAAAAAACATAATAATTTGGATGTTTGTAGCACTAACTTTGTAGTTCATTGTTACATTTTAAAGGTATAAATAAAATTACTTTGTTTTATGAACCACTTTTTAATTGTTATTATATAACCCTGAAAAGGGCAACGTGAGTTGCCGCATCTAATCGGTTGTGACCATAAAAAAAGTGATATTATTATTTATATCACTACAGAGATGGGTAGAATTTTTGTTTCAAGATTATGGATATTCGAGCGTTTACAGGGCTTATGACCTGTCAAAACCTTGAAACAAAAATTCTACCCATCTCTGTAGTGATATAAATAATAATATACCTACTCCCCCTTGGGATAAAAAACCCAGAATTGTGTGTGTATAAATATGTAAATATATATACATACCAAAAATAATATTGTATAAAAAAAGTGGTTCATAAAACAAAGTAATTTTATTTATACCTTTAAAATAAAAAAACATCAATTGGTTTTTTTTCAGGTTGGTCTCTTTCCCTCATTTAAGACAGTTGACAAATTGGACGATGTGGAATTTCCTACATATACCAATGTTCCCTTGGTTGTGGAATAGTTTGGTTAAGCTAATCTACCTGGCAAAAACAATACAACAATCTTGAATACCATTTGTGATAAAAAAAAAAAACATTTATACATAGTGACTATTTACTAGTTTATGATATTAAGTGGATAAAATCTACATCTCAAAGATTTTTAGAGATTTTGCATTGTAAAGTTCAGAGTAATATATTTTTATTTTTCTAGATTTAGAGCCCACACATAGTGATCAAATTCGAGTTCTACAATTTTTTCAAAATAATGATTTGTATATATTTATTGATACATACATATATTGTATTTGTTTCTGAAAATATTCAATTGATTCTTGTATTTAAAACATGATCAATCTTTTTTATACTTGTATTTTAGGAATATTGTAACTGATATAAGACAGTCTGTAAATTTTAGTTGTTTTTTTTTTTTGCTCTTGTAAATTTATTTATTTAATTTTTAATAACAGGTATTATTTCGATCAAGAATGCCGTGTTGTATAAAATTGTGTATTTGGTATCTAAATTGGAGATTTTTGAGTTCTAAACAATGAATTTTTGGAGAAATTAATGTTAAATAATTACAATTGTGTTAGTATATTTTGGGATTGTTAAAATTGTGGTTGAACGTATTATTCATTTGAAAAAATACTTTGCTTTTTGCAGTGTTGTAAAAAATATTTATCAATTTTTATTTTATTTATTTGAATATACTAAAATTTGACTCAATAATAATTAAGGACGCAACACTTCTACATGTTGAATTATTTAAAAATAATTGCTTAATGATTCCGTTTTTTCCTGCATATGTTTTTTGTTTAATCGACATAAAATGAGTTCATTTTTAGTTTTATTTATTCCATGAATGTATTGCCAATGTGTATGAATTATTTTATTTCATACTGAAAAATTAATCGATTTATTTTATTTATCTATTTCAATTATCGAACAAAATAAATACAAATATTTACAAGTTTTCAAAAATTTACATATATATTACAATTACGTTTTTATTTTATTTTTCATTTGTGGATGTATCCACTCTACTGGGCTCATAGGCACTTTCTAAAGTGTCAGTTAAAATTAATTTTTTAATCCATTTTTTTTGCACCACAACAGGCCAGGGGGCCTAATTACAGCGGTGAATCAGCACAAAATTTCCGGGCTTAAGAAAATTCACATTTTATTTTTTGTATTCTGGGAATCGAACCCGGAACCTTCCGTGTAAGTCAATCATCTTAACCGCTTCACCACGTAAACCGCCTATAATCTGTACGTATAATTAGGTAATAATTCCTTGTCCGTATTTAAATCGATCCATGTTAAAGGGGCCTACGTCCATAGACCGAAGGTTGAGAAAATCGACAAAAACTGTCTCTTAATTTTTTTAAGGAACTTTTCTTATTTTTAATTAATAATTTGGTATAAATAAGGAATACTGATGTAAAAGTTTATTAAAAATATTATTTGGTTAGTAAGTTTTTTATGACTTTTTTTTTCATTCACAGACTTGTTCCCTTTAAGCATCTAAATTTTTTTCTAATAAAACAAAAAATTTAACATCATGTTTTATTATTTTTTCAGTAAAAAAGTATTACAATTCGGTGGTTACAATATTAAGTCTACTTCCTACAGTTAGAATGATATATAGTTCTCATTTATTTTCTACCATCTCGTCAACATCAATGGTTTAGGTTAGCAGAATTTTGTTTCCGCTTTCTCATCGGATTCTCATCTATATCCATGTTGAAATTACTTAAAAATCCTGCAGTATATCACGCTGGATTTTTAAGGTAAAACTACTAAACTGACCGCTGTCGTATTGCCAGGACACTCATAAAGTATTGCCACTAAATTTTTTTTTTTATTCTGATTCCATGTTAAAAGGGAACTTGTCAATAGACTAGTCTTTTTTTAACTTGGAACTATAATCGCTGGTACAATTTTCTACAAGCTATTTGTTAGATTAGAGCCTTTTTGTTAGATATTGAATGAGGACTAAAAGATCTGTAGATTTTACATAAAAATGACAAAATCACCAAAAGTGTGACTTGTACCCTTTAACATGGATCGATTAATTTATTATGATTGTTTTTAAAAATATTTTTATGCATTTTATTTTATTCTCAATTAATTTTAATCAAAATAGTCTTATTGGGTATTAATTTAATGTAATTATATGTGCCTAGGCCTGTTTAATTTAACTATGATATTATTGGCAGAAATCTCATTTGAGTGTAAGCCTCCTAGTCTTATATGTCCATATTAGATGTGTTTTGTGTTTTTTTGCAGAACTGTGTATTACTTTGTTTTATTTTTTTTTCATCCCTCCTTTTTTTAATTAAAAATATACAGCGTGTTCTGCAATTTATTGTGATTAAAAGAAAAATAATGTGCCATTGCAAATAAGGCAAACCTGGCCTTAATAAAATCTATTTTATTTTCCCATTTACAATAATTATTTTTTTGTTATTAGTACGAAGATCAATTTCCTGAGATTACCTTATTTGTGCGTACGCATTATCTTGAAAATTATTTACACTATTAAAGAAAAGTCAAGCACATAATACGTTTACTCATTCCAATGTCTTATCTATTTAAGTTTTTTCTATTTTTCTTTTCTTCAATTAACAATGGAGAAGAAATTTATGTTTCTAAATAACCATTCCATTGTATTATTATTATTTCAGAGTATGAAATGGTTATTCCTAACTAAAGCAATAAAATATGTTCTTTGTAAGACAGTTTTGATGTTTTAATTTAAAAACCATATGTCATAATTTACTTTTTCACTCACACTAAAAGTTATTTTTTAATGTTAAAAGTATTTATGTAAAACCTTCCTTTTAGGACCATGTTAAAATGTAATTTAGTTCTCTTAAAGAAGGCTTTTATATTTTAATACATGTAGCATTTAATAACTGTACAAATAATGAATTGGTTATAATGAGGTTCTAAGTTTACTCACTTCATTAAAATATGTACCTAATGTTATATCTGAACAACATCAAATTATTTTTGTATCAACAACTTTAGATTAATAACAATAATATGTAGCACAATTGTTTATAATAAGATTATTTATGCCCTTGTCACGTAAATAAACAGATTTTTTTAAAAGTATAAAGCATGTAATGTATTAAATGACACTATGCAAAAGCAACTGATTTTTGTATGTATTAATTACTATTTTAAAATATAGTAAATGGAAGCGGGTAAATTGTTTATAGAGAAATAATTATTTCTGAAATTATATTAATTATTTTGTGGTTATTCTTTATTTTATACACTGCTTTATTCAAAGATTATGCCATTGTTTCAACCAAGCAAAAATGTCGTCTTCAAAAATGCATAATTTTTTAAAATACAAATTAGTCATGAGAAAAACACAGATTTATTTCTGTAAAATCGTAATTATTTTTAACTTTTTCACCCATTCCCACACAAGGCCTGCCGGCCAATGCCATTTTGATATTAAACGGAAATTCCCGGTTAGTCTTTAAATAATGTTGTTTGTTCTAAATTTATTGAGAATTCACTATATTTATGCAAATAATATAAATAATTGATGCAAACTTAGAAATCTCCGCCAAAAATAGAAAATTAGTTATTAATGCCAAAATACATAAAAACCTACCTACCTAAATACCTAAATTCAAAACTGTCTCAAAATTGTACTACTTGACATCGCAAACTTAGCATTCTCTATTGTGTTAGTGAAGCATAGTTAAAAATCTCACAATTCTTTTTTCTAAGTATTTCGCAAATTTCTCAGTAACTCCTTCAGTGGAGATTTCTAAGTTTGCTTCTAATACCCTCAAATATTACAAATTTGCAATTTAATTACAAAATAAATCATTACCATAGTGTTTTTTTTTTTTCACATATACTCGCAAAATTAAATAGTGTATTATCGGATAAATTTATGTGTATGTGGAATGGGTTAATGTGTTTATATGTTCAACAGTGTTGGTTATCCTTAGTCAAACATCATAAATTCGCTAATATTTAGCTTAGATACTCAGCCGATACTTGAAAATTGTTAAAATATCATGAAGTGATGCATTCATTTTATAAAAATGAAGGATGGAAAGAAAAATCTGAAATGTTTTTTGCTGATGTGATACTTATTTATTTTAAATTTTGAAATTTATTTCAAGAATAAATTAGCACAACATTTTATTCTAGTTTATTTTTAAAAATAGCTAACTCCCCAATAGCGCTCTTTAACTTTTCAGCACTCATATGAAATTGGATATATCTTGAGCATTATTCACGTAATTTCAAATCGAGTCCACTTTAAACCAAAATCTTTTCCTGTCTTTTCTAATATGAATTTATTGTTTATCTGTTTAATAAAATTTGACTTCAATAAGTTCTTGGTGCTCCATAAATATATTTAAAAAATTACACTTACTAAATCAATACGTAATTTTTTTATAGCAAAAACATTTTGAAACAAATGAATCTCACCCACATAAATAAAGTTTTCAGTTCTTTAACTTTACAAACATCAACAGATGAAAGAATTGAAGGAATATAGATGTTCAAATATGGGCAGAATGGTTAATGTTACACAGTGTGTAAAGTGGCCACTTAAACCAGCCAAAGACAAGTCTTAAGCCCTGTAGATGCCTGGACTTCTATATTGCCTTCTCTGAAAAGTTCTTCGTCTCTGTTGTAATCTGTTGATAAAAACATTTTGGTTTGAAAAAAAATCATCATCCCCCTTTTCGCACCCAGTGGTGCGGTGCCACTGTATCATTAAACCAAATGCAGCATAGTTTGACCATCTGTTACATGAAGGTAAGATGATCAGTCTTACGCTTCAGGTGCCAGTCCAGGAACAACTAAGTATTGCAGTTCGAGATTCCTTTAAAATAAAATAATCAATTACCTACCTTTTAAATACCTGTATAGTGGTGTGTAAATAACTTCTAAGAAAAAAATGTAAAATTATTTATTTGTGACTTGAAATGAAAATATTGTAAAATTTTAGTTTTTAAAATAATTATCTGATTATATAGGTGGATTAAGTAAATATTATACAGTAATATTTTTTAATTGCTACAAGACCAATGTTTGTAAATATGATATTATGTATGTAAATAAGACATATTATTTTACGTTTATATTTATTATGTATTTTGTGTTTAATAAAATATCTATGAATCTTACATCCTAAAATTATGTCGTGTGTTTATCTCTCTCAGTTTTGAAATAATCCAATTATTAAGCGTATGTAAATTATTTGATCTGCCTTGAATTACACTGATAAAAAAATGCAAATTTGTGATTTATATTTTTGTTAAATAATTTACTAAGTTTATTTGTTTTATAATTTATTTTTTTTTAATTTTCTTCTATAATTTTATTAGTCAGTTTTATATTAATCATGAGCATTTTTCAACAATAGAAAAAAGTGTTTCAAACAATCTTGAAGGTTCTATGTCTACTCAATTTTTTTTCCTTTCCCCCAGAAAATTAAACACGTTTTACATACATACTATGTCATAATTTTTTCACAAATAGTTTGCCAATGTAAATGCCCATTCGACTTTACATGATAGAAAAAAAAACTCAATCATATATTGAAATAACATGTTACAAAAATAATTATTTGGCTTAGTTAAATACATATTACGATACTTGTACGGACCTGGGCTTGGAGGAGGAGATTTATGAGAGCATTCGACATTCATTCAAATTCGCCACTTAGAAGCCTGACTCTTTGAATACCTAAGCTTAAAGGACGAGAACCTATTTTCGGAACGAGAACCTATTTTTTAAGAACTTTTATAGCACTGGCCCCCGTCTTCCAGAATAAGTGTTGTTAAATAATACAGTAATAAAAATTTCAAGGAAGTTCCGATAAACTTAAAAAGAAAAGTCTTCGACGCATGTATTCTCCCGGTGGTAACATATGGGTTGAAAACGATAACATTAACCGCCAACACAATATGTAGATTCAAGTGCACGCAGTGTTCTATAGAACGGCAAATGTTAGCAATAAGTCTGAAGAACAAAATTAGAAATGAAGAGATCAGACGCCAAACAAAGGTCGCCGACATAGATGACTGTATCGCTAAATTAAAATGACAATGGGCGCGACAGGGAAACGAGAGATAGACCCCCAGAGTTCTGAAATGGAGACCGCGTGACAACAAAAGACCAGTATGGCGACCCTGGAAAAGATGGGTAGACGACGTGATCCCAGTTGCGGGAAGAAAATAATGGAAAATATTAGAAGAGGCCTATATCCAGCAGTGGAGATATGGCCAAGAAAGAAGACAAATTTAACTAAAATGTAATGCAACCATGAGAAGCTAAATGTGCTAAAAATCATGACAAATGTACGTATGTATTTGCAAAAGAAAATACTATTTTAACTTTAAAATTTAACTACAGGATATTTTATATGTTTAATTCGTCTTTCTTGGTGAATTGTTTTTTGTGGAATATTTCAATAAACCTGTATAATATTAACAATTATAAGGCTAAATGACTGATACCCTATTTTGAAGAGTCAAAAAAAATTCTAAATAAAAATGAGCCTATGTTTTTTTTTGTTTTGAATCAATTTCCAAAGAATGTAGGTAAGACAGGTTTTATGTACGAGAAAAATTCAGAAAATAATTTCCGCTTGATGTATTAAATAAAACGAGTACATATTCAGAAGAAAAAAAAACTTTTGAATAAATCTTTAGACTTAAAATTATTTTTCTTTGTAGCTCCCGCCATTTTGTTGGCACTTGTCATACCGTGGCACAAGCTTTTGTATTCCTTCTTCATTAAAGAGGGTGCCCACATTATCAGGAATCATTCATTTGTTCCTTCATTGACATGTCTCACCTTACTATTGAATCTCTCATCACATGTTCTCCGCACACCTCACAGATATGTTGATGAATGTGGACTGGTTGAATGTTCTTCGCATTAAGGAAACGAATCTCGGACATTATCTTACAACCTGCGGGTTTTTCAATTTTATTTGGCAAAACAAGCACCACAAAGCGTACACAATAGTCAGCTAACTCTCAATGGCGTTGATTCCTTCTCAATAGGTCAGGGTAAGTAATATGCATGCGCGATATACATTGTATGTAAAACTATTAGGGTTATGTAGGATAAATACTAAAAACACCTTTTAGTTTAAACCAATAGACAATTTACAAAAATCTGTTAACTTTGTGAAGGTTGTGTGTCGAGTTTTTGCTGTAAAAAATTTAAGTACATGGGCATCAGCTCATATGATTTCAAACTCAATTTCTGCTATAATAGCAATTAGTTCAATGAGCTTATCAGTCAATTAGCCTTTTTGCCGTTGATATTATAACATTTATTTTTGTCACTGTAATTCTTGGATCAATTTTAGTTTTTAAGAACCAATGTCATTTTCGTATAACATTATACCTTGTAAACAGCGTGCTTCTCAAATACAGTCACTAATATGTATATTTTTATATTTCAACAATAGTTTTTTTTTGTTGATTTTTTAAACCATGATTGTTTTTGTTGACATTCATATCTTACGCACCAATTAAAATAAATTTCATATGAAGCTTGTTAAAATTTCATTACAATGTTAACCAAACATTTTTTTTCATAATTAATTTTATTTTAAGGAATTTTAATGAATTTTTAATTATTTGTTAAACCAATGATAAATGTAAGCAAATTGCTTGTGTTTGAAATATTATTGATTTATTCTTCTTAAAAAAAGCCCCAGCTTTAAAAATTTCAGAGGTAATTATGATATTTTATATACAATATTATGGTTTTAGTTTTTAAAGCTCTTTATTAAAATCTAAATAAACATCTATCCCAATATTCCATTTAAATTGGAAAGTTAAATTGTCTTGTAAAATAAATTTGGGGGTTATAGAATTTTTGAAAGCACATAATAAAAATTGTTGCATGAATCTCATAGTTGAAATTTCTAGGTATGTGTGTTTTGGTAATTGGGGAGTGTATTAAAAAATATTTTTTTAAATGTATGTGTTTTATTCTTGGTATACAAATCTGTCGGCATTTTTTTACAAAAATTTAATTTCTTTTTTATACATAAATTTAACCGTTGTTTACTTGACTAATCCAATTGTCACTAGTGAATTTAGAATCTCGTGAGTGCGAGTTGGTAATTCTTTGGGAGCAAATATAAATATTATACCTACTAACTTTTATTCTGTCAGAATTCCAATCTTTCATTGACAAAAAAAAAACAAAATTTAAAAATTGATTGAGGGGAATAATCACAGAGGAATTAAAAAAATTATGTAAATGTTAAAAAATGTACTCTGGCTAAAAAAACCATTGACAAAAAATACTTAAACTAAAATACACTGTTTTTATTTTAACCACTTTACTTAAGTAATAACATTGATACTTTCAAACCAATATAAAAATTTATTTTTTTAAAATTATTCTACGCCTAAAATAACTGATCTGAGTATATTTCATAAAAACATGAAAACTGTATTGATCTGGGAACTGGCTTTAATACGTAACTTGCATAATTAAATTTCTGGATAATTAAGAATTTTACACTTTTTTTAAGGTGGATTATAAGGATATCTTTCTCCTGTTAAAGGTCCCAATTTTATTCAAGGTTTTTTTAGGATCTTGCAGATTTTTCTGTACACTTTTCAAGTATCTTCCTCCCTTTTGACCTGGTTCTCTTCCCTGAAATTTTTCAAAGATCGAGATGAGGAATTTCATGAGAAATTATCGATGATTAAAAAAAAAAGAGAAAAAACAAAACACTTAACGTTGCTATTCCAAATTATTTTTATTAAAATTAGCAATCACACTTGGCAGTGCTTTTTTTTGCAACTGCATATCGCAGTGCTATTGGTATTCTTAATCAATTTTAAATACGCTATGCTAATGAGGAACTTTAGCCCCACGGGAAATTTGATACAAAAAATGTTTTCTTACGCGCGGCAAAAAACAGAGCATCAAATTACACTGCAGAGTTTCTTGAAAATATACGAAAATAATATTTAAATAAAAACTAACCACTTTGAACGACGTCACTAGTTCATATGAATCAACTAATGATAAGAGAGTTGTGGAGGATTTCTGGTTTACTTATTGTCAACGGACCAATCGGCAGAACTACCGAGGAGAAACGGAAGAGAATTTGAGACGTCACACGCTGATCAATTTCAGAAATACCAAGCTTTAAAAAATCATAGCGCTGATAATATTAATTAATATTTTTAAAATCTTTGATTATTGAGTACATGAAAATAACATTTTGAAATGTATAAATTGTATGTATTTATTTGATATGTAATATATTTTCTTTACTAACTTTGTATACTATGTGGACATCTGTTATTAGTTCTGAGTTTATACACTATATCTGTTTGTTTACTAAAAATATGTATGTAGAACTGTTGATTTCCCTAATAAAATAAAATAATATGGTACATAAAAACTTTTTTTTTTAAATTTGGCTTATTTTAATTGTCTATTAACAAATCAATAAAAAAAAACATTGAACTTCCTCATTGCGCCATCTCACCACTTACAAAAAAGCTATTTTTATAAATAAAAAAAAACTACTACACATAGCAGTGCTATTGCTATTACAAATTAATTTTAAATACGCAATGCTAATTGCGTCATCTCTCCACTTCTTAAAAAGCTCTCAACTTTTTTTTTCTTATCCATCCATTAAAAATATCTAACATCAAAAAGATCAATGATAATTGGTTGGTCAAATATGTCTAAGGCGTAGGTAACTGAGTACAATATTTAATCTAAGGCGTGAATATTTAATCATTAATTTACAACCAAATATTTATAATCCGCCACTTTATCTAAGTTTTATTTTTATGTCCTTTAAATTAATTTCAGCGGAAAAAATATGTATATCCGGATGGTGGACACTGTTGTACTGATCGAAAAGTCCCGCTTTCGTAAAATGCGTTTACGACGACACAACGGCATAGTATCGCAAAAACATACGCACTCGCGTGTATCGCATTCAGTTCGATTCCCGACAAAGTTGATAGTTAATATTTATTTAAAATGGTATATTTATATTGTCCCAGAACTGGCACATGAAGCGTAAGACTGAACATCTTTAAAAAAAATGAAGATACTATGCGATTGGTGCAAGGCTATCTTTCCAATAAGGGCACTTGGTACATGAGCCCAGGGCCGCTGGCCTGATGAGGGCTTCGAAAATTCTGAAAGGGCCCTTTCTAAAATTCCCAACCTCTGTGTGCCCAAGAGTCCCTGCATGGCCTACGACGGCCCTGGATTGGTGTACCAATCCAGTGTTATATGCTGTAAGAAGTGCGGAAAAAAGCAATGCTATTGATCTCATTTTTCAAAATAAAATATGTAGTTTTTAAAAAATATTTTTATTTATATATATATATATAAATTAGTTTGATCATTAATGGTGAAAAATCAGAACTGGTAGTAACAATGAAAAATATGTAGTTTTTTTCTTGTTCGGGCACTTAACAGTTTAAAATCGTAAATGCAAATGCTTAATTTTTTAAAGATCATCATCATCATTCCCTTTCCGCACCTAATGGTGCTTAGGTCACTGCATGGTACACCAACCACAGTGTATCTTGATTTTTTTTTTGTTTCATGAAGGTAAGATCTTGATCAGTCTTACGCTTCAGGTACCAGTCCAGGAACTATAAACTATTCTAGTATGAAAACACCTTTTAAAATAATTTTTTCATATCAACCATGTCGGAAATCGAACCCGAGACCTCTTGCATGGTAGGCAAACGCGCTGACCATTACACCACGAGGCCGACAAAAAGATAATTAAACAACGGATATAGGGCCAATGAGGAATTTCAGTGGTTTTAAAAAAACAAATCTGTTAGATTATGAAACTTGGCCAGTTTAAAAATTATCAGCGCTATGAATTTCGAAAGTTTTGTAATTCTTTAATTACTCCGCGCGCGACGTCAGTCAGTTGTCCTGATTTGGCTTCTCGAAAACCGGAAACCTATCACAACACTCTATCATTGTTTTTTTTATATTATTATATACACACATTACACAATTTTATTACAGCACAATTATATATTTTTTTATTTCCTGACTCTTTAGAAAATTCCGTGTCAAGTCGAAACTCTGGCGTCGTCGCTACAAAAGGTAGCTATAAAGCTACGGAGCGCCCGATGTGATCAGCTCCATCAAGGTGGGGCCGCCTGAGGTGGGTTGGCCATATAATTAGAATGGACGACGACAACGCCAGCCAGCCAGAAGGACGTCGAGGAACAGGAAGGTCCAAAATGCGATGGATGGACTGCATCAGTTCGGATACGACCACGTTGGAAGTGGGGAACAGGAGAGGAAGGGCAGCAGACCGACAAGAGTGGAGGGGACTCCTGAATACAGCCAAGGCCCACCCATGCTGTCAAGCTTATGATGATGATGATGGTCATAATATTACAGTATGTAGAAATGCCAAGACATTCGTAACCCCTCAAATGAGTTCTTTGTATGTATTGAGATAATCTATATATAAATGAATGTATGTATGTTTGTCCTTTATAGACTCGATAACTACTGACCCAATTTACGTGCATTTTTTTGCAAAATAATCTAATTTATATAATGAATTATTTTTAATGGATGAATTCATTGATTTCCTTACAATTTCTTAATTTCTACATATTAACTTATTTTCAATGGATTTTTAGTAATGCTTAAATAATTTAAACTGACATTTGATGCATTTTTGAAAAACGGATTCTTACACAAAATGCACCACTGTTGGTAAGTAGCGGAGACTTTGACATTTGCAAAAAGAATTCTCTATTTGAAAAATAATTATTTTATGTTTTGGAATTCAACCGTAAACAAGTACCTACATATCAATGAAAAGTCTTTTTCCCTTTATCCAGACAGTATTTACACGCTTTCACGACACAGTCAATTTTCTTTTATTGTTATTTATTTATTTATTGACGGACTCATACAGTCTATCCCAACAATGGTAAACACTCTAAATACAGGTACAAATGAAATAAAATAAAATTATAGCTAGGAAAAAAATAAAAATTACTACCTCAAGACGAGATCTGGTCTATCTTAGTTCTTCCATTTCTTTTGGTTTCGAATGAAATGTCAAGGCCACGTCAAAAACGTCGTCGTTAAGGAATGATTAAATTCGCGTTAAGCAAGAGTTGAGTGTTATAATTTTAGAATGTTCAGGGTAAAACGCGATCTGACTTTTCTTCATTAACACGTATTCGCGTATTTTCTCCATAGATTATGGTCCCGGAGAAGTAAATTTTGCACGATTTTGATTTGAGCACGACGAGACCTCTTAGCCAATCACATTAGGAGATAAAACAAAAACTAACTCTTATTAAGAATAAATAAATAGCTCAAAAGAGGCAAAAATAAATAACCGGTGTCCTTATTTACAAAAAGCGTTTTTTTAAATAATCTAATAGCAGGCAAGCCAAGGTCGGGCAGGACAACGTCTGTCGGGTCCACCAGTTGAATAAATAAACATTAATATATCTAAGAAATTTAAAAACTCTTTTCATAAGGTCAACTGTACGCCGCTGCTTGTTTACTCCGAGATGTCGAAGTATGCCACAAGTTTCTAGTCCGCACCAGTTCGATTACAGTTATGCACTCTCTGTCAATTTTATATTATTTCTCTCTGTGAGGAAAGTAGGGCTTGAGTGTCAGGCCTAAGCGCCATAACTACGGCCGCCATGGGTCGCCGAGCAACCGAAGAAACTTTCCCACTTTATTTTCTATCATATTGATGTAATATCTGTTTTCCGTATTCAGGCTGAATAAAGAATCCAATTCTGTGTTTGAAATACGTAGATCCTTACAAGCTTTGAAAAAGAAGTCAAGGAGTCAGTAAAAGCGTTGATTCTTACCCAAAATAATTTTTAAAACATGCCATGTGAAGACTTTCTAATTATGTTCATACACAGGCAGAATGGTAATTGTTACACAGTGTGTAACGTGGCCACTTGAACCAGCCAATGACAGGAAAGAACTCACACGAGAGGTAGTATTATTCATGGTCAATGTAGTGCAGGCAATTGGTAAAATAAACCAAAGTAGGGAAGAAAATGCCGAACACTCCTCTAGTGGAACGGAAGGCCTGTTGACTACTGCCAACAGGCCGGCTTCTCCTAAAGAGTTTTGAGTGGTTTCCTCTCCACATGAGCAAATGCTAAGAAGTTCATGATTGGCCCACATTAGTATATCGGCGGCCTCCGTGTTGTAGTGGTCAAGACGCTTGACTCACACACGGAAGGTTCCGGGTTCGATTCCCGGTGAGAACACAAAAAGTAAAATGTGATTTTTCTGAAGCCTGGATGTTCCATGATGTAAATCACCACTGTAATTAGGCATTCTGGCCAGTTGTGATGCAAAAAAAGATAATTAAAAATAATTAATTTAAATGAAGGGAAAAAAAATCCGTCCTGATCCCAACAGTTTAGATAAATTAAAAGAAATTTAATTGCAGAAAAATCCACTTTTGAAATATAAACCTTGTAAATTATAAGCAAGGTAAATAATAAAGCAACTCCTATATAAAAAAAATATAAATAAAAAAAAGCCAATGACGGGTCATAAGCCCTGTAAATTCCTAGACTTCCCTTCTCAAAAATATTTTCCCTCTCTGTTGCAACAAATTTAGATCTCAAGAATTCCCTATGGAGGAAATACAGCCAGTCTGCAAGCATTTGGACACACTCAAAACACTGTCGCTTACTTAGTAACAGTTTCCTTTCCAGCGTCGATATGTTAGTGACTTCTACTTTGCTTTTACTCAATTGTTATTTGATTTATGATTTGTTTTTATTTCGCTTAGTGATTAATGTGTTGTGTGCTACGTATTTAAAGTCACGGGTCTCCATATTTAATATAATAATACGAAACGGGTAGAAATGAGGTGAACAGGTACCATGATCCGAACTTTCACGACTTGTTGCCATCGGAATACTAAACAGTTATATAGCTCTTACTCAGACAACTCGTGCTAATGACTAATCTTTTCTTTGAAGTTAGGTTTAGCACAGGCTTACTGAAACCTCAACTTTAAAAAAAAAATTAGCTTCTAACACGTCTAAGCAAAAATCGGCGAGAAGGCCGCCATGACACTATTTTAATTTTTTAAATTATATTACATACACAAAATTATAATTTATGCAAAGTTGCTTTGACTGTCTAACTAGGGTTATTTACCCCGTTCTAAGACAGTCAAAAAATATAAAAAAACAGTAATCAATATATAGAAACAGTTATAAAGATACAGGACAAAGTGAAAAACAAAGTAAAAAATAGAGTAAAAACATGGTAAAAAATGTAATAAAAACATAGTAAAAACAAAGTAAAATTGTAGTAAAAACATAGTAAAAATGTAGTAAAAACATAATAAAAATTTAGTCAAAACATAGTAAAAATGTAGTAAAAAAAACGTAGCAAAAACATAATAAAAACAAAGTAATAAATGCAGTGAAACTATAGTAAAAACCATTTAAATATATAAATGTCTGTAAAAATATTTGAAACTCAGTAAAATGCGAAATAAAAACAGAATACATAGTAAGAAGCATATTTAAAGTCATAATAAAAAAGTGAATGTATGTGTATATCAAAAAGCATATTTAAAAAAAAACATATAGTAAATTTGAGACGATGGATCCTCATAAGTATTTATTCCGTTTCTGATTCGAGCTTTCATTCATTTTCTGATTTACATGTAGACAATATAACATTGTTTTGTCTCAGGATTCGACCACTGTCCACGTGTAAACAGCAATCTGCAGGACAAACAATTGTCCCGAGACATCGTCACCGATACAGACGTTCAGGCTATCTCCGCGAAACAATGATTAACCCCACCACCGCGCGCGGCCGCCGGCGACCACATTGTCCTCGTATTAACACGTGCGGACAAGACAATGTGGCAATAGCGATTTACTAGACGTGTCGCTCCCAAAAAAAATTCTGCTGAATATGGCGGCAGATAAATATCCTTGTTATTATTTAGTTCTTCCTTTAAACATTCCAACACATCTTGTTATAAAATTAATAATATTATTCATGAATTCGCTCGAAACAAACGCCGTCGTGTATTCATTTTTGCAGCGCTCGCGTGTGAACTGCGGCCGAAATTTCGTATTGGTCCTGCGTTCTGTCCAGCGCTACTTTTCGCCTTATCCGTATTATTTAAGTTTAAAAATATATATTTATTTATAAAACATTGTAAATATATTTTTTTTAAATGACAAATACTACGAATACTTATTGTAACTACATATAAGTAGGTACATAATCTAAAAGTAATATATTTAATTATAAATGACTATTTTTTTTTGTGGTTCTGTGAAAATCAACCATAACAACAATTATTGATAAACACGCGATACACTTAGCTTCATTCTACACTATTTAATACCATACTTGTACAAAAGTTTATTAAAAAAGACCACAATGAAATTCAGTAGATATTTCCACTATGATTTAAATGTCAACACTGGGCACTGGCCGATTCCTTTTTAAATGAATAATACCACAAACGACCACTTAGAACGCCACATGTCCTATGTAATACATAATATGTCAACGGTATCCTATCGAAGAAAAATAGTCCTTCGGAAGTAATGTTCGAAATACTAGTTTCCAAATAGAGAATCTTCAAATAATATTTGTAATCTGCGAGTTTGTTTTAGTACTAGAAAACCTGACTGGGTTAAAGATGTAAAATATAGTGTACTTTTTTGTATGGAGGAATAAGCTGAGGTAGAACGGGCTGGGCGCTGGACCAACTTCATAGATTATTATTTTTGTAGGAGTATATAAACGGTAGTGGTGATTTATAATAACTAACAATAATTTTTTTTATTTTCCCATAAACATAGCTACTGTAAAAAAATATTATTGAGAGGCAAATGTAATGGTAAGCTGTGCATAATCGCTCATTTGAACCATTCGTCCCTGCTATGTACTCACCCTAACACACACACACAAAACACATATTCCTCAAAATAAAATAATATAATAATCAATGACTTTCTCATTTCTGTTTGCCCTGTTATTATTACATATACGTACCAACGTCAGTAAGGTGACCGTGAAGACTAGTTCTGTTCCCGTCTTACTGCTTCCAAGTTCATTGCCTCTAATCTTCACTATTCACTCAACGGTGCTTCCAGCGTATACATCTCTCCTCACCCCTTTCTTCCGCAGGAACGGGACCCGAGAACGCATCCCAAATACTCTTCAAACCGAGCGAAATCCTCGCTAAGTGCAGTTCGTGCAATTTATTCGTCGAAATAATTCATAACTGTTAATTCGGAATCAGCGCCAGGTATTCTGCCCATTGAATGGCGAAATGAATTGTACAACAATTGAAAATATTCAGTGTTAAAATGTTTAAAAGTTATCTATTTTTGTTTTGTTTACTGGTGATTGTGCCGACGGTGTGGCCTGCTAAATTTGTTCCGAAATGGAAAAAGCAGGTAAGTAATCTAATGATTTTTACATACAAAAGTTAAGAAATAGGTACAACTATGTATTTTTCTTTATTACATTGTTTACAGGTATATATTTATTTATTTATACTTTTACAATGTTTATATTATTTTTTTATACAGAAAAATGTTACCTCACTGCGGTGTCCCGTGCCTAGGGAAACATTTTACAATAAGTGAATCATGCCTTAAATGAGTTATTTAACATAGTAAAAATAATAAGAAAATTAAAACGTAATCTATCTAATGAACCTAATTATCTTCTTAAACATCATAAGCAATAAAAACTAAAATAATCATAAAAAACATAACAAATGCATGTAGACTTGTAGACCAAATTTCATAAACAGGACACAAATGTTTACTTATTTGGCTTCATCCATTCATCGATTCGTTCGCAACCCACCTCCACTATCCATTTCTTAATAGCAATTTTATATTGTGAATACTTACTTATTGTCCTTATGGACAATGGAAGTAGATTGTACACTTTAACCGAGTAGGCCAATCCTCTTTGACCAAAGGTTGTATTAATTTTGAATTGTTTTTGCAGCATTAGTATTTGTAAAATGAGTTATGGAAGGTAGAGAATAATATAACATATAAAATTTAATTTTGTACATGTCTACCGGTTTCGGAGTAAATATTAGTTAAATTATAATTTAGCTATTGATTTCAAGTTTCACTTGACGAAAATCGAGATAAAAACGAAATTTGATTGATTTTTTTCGTTATTTATTTACTTCGGTAACTCAACAAATATTAAAATTGTATGCGGAATAAAATATAATAATTTAGATTATGTAAAAGGCAGTTAGGTAGAAATATTTTTTTTAAAGGGTTATGGATAGTAAACACTGTTTTAACACGGTTAAAAATTAAATCTGGTAAAACTTGCATAAAGTTTTCCTTCTTAAATTATTTTTGTTTGCACCACAACAGGCCAGGAAGCCCAATTACAGCGGTCAATTACAGCTCAGTATATAGAGGCTTGAGAAAAATTACATTTTGAATTTTTGTGTTCTCACCGGGAATTAAACCCGGAACTTTCCGTGTGTGAGTCAAGCGTCGTTAATAATGTTGAATAATGATTAGTTTGGAATATACGGACCCTAAACATAAACAATATTATTACGTACCAAAACCTTTAATGACAAAAAAAAGTAATTTTAAATAATAAATAAATGTCATTTTAATGAAAATACATAATTTTAAATAAAAAATATATCCTAACTTGTAAAATGATTTGACAAAAAATAATCCAAACTAAAAAAAATATTTAATAAAAAATTCCTTGATATTCACAATGATCGGCCCATATTATACATGAATTATATAATTTTGTTATAACCTTTCTATTTTTCACTACAAACTTGACTACTATTTATTTATCTTAAAACCATTATAGAACACAAATCTTCCCCAATATTGATGAATTGTTAAAAAAAATGTAATTATAAATCAAAAACATATTGTAATTGAACGAATATCAAATTATTATTACTACTCCCCTATTCGCACGTAATAGTGCATAGGGTACTGCATGGGTACAACGTGTCTCAATCATATGATATACATTCATATGCTTCAAATGCCTGCCATATCCGGAGCAGGATTCTCCTACTACTTTGACATGAGTTTCTTTCGTGTATTTTTTTTTCTTTTTTATAATATGTACGTATTGAATATTTGTTTGTTATGTAAATGTTATAATTAAAATAAATTAATTGAATTGAATTGAATTGAATCATTTACTGAAATTCAACAATCCGTTAAAATAATAAATAAATCGACTGTGCTCACTACGATTTCCAAAAACCTCCATACAAAATTTCCTGCTCTCAATTTATCATAGTCATTTTTCATCTGAAATGGAATAATTTTGTATGAAAATTATTCTGTTAAATTCTTGACAATATTTTGAGTTTGTCCAAATTTTTGTTGACAAAGACTGGATTCAACTCCTTGGGGAGCTGTTTATACTAATAGATTACAACAGAGATGAAGAACTTTTTAGAGAAGGCAATATAGAAGTCCAGATATTTACAGGGCTTATGACCTGTCATTGGCTGGTTTAAGTGAATGTTACACAGTGTGTAAAGTATGTCACAAGATCTTTAAAATCAACCAATCAATTACAGTGTTGTTATTGTGTTGTGATAGATTTCTGGTAGCCATTTCTATCAACGTTTAGTGTATTTTTACGCTACGGGGCTCTACTTTTAAACGTCAGCAGAATTTTTGCTCTGACTCTTGTTCAGGGTTCAAAAAACGAAAACAATCCATTCAACACGTGGGTGCCTTTAATATACTAGAGATGAAAATAACCGAATGATTTATTAATAACCATTATTCATTTATCTATTCGCTCATTCAATTACCAATTCATTTGAATTAGTAACTGCATTCGGACTTTTATTCGAATATATTTAATATCAAATGCATTCGATTATTTTCTATATGTCTCAAATTATACACACACATGCGTGCAAAAAATAATATATATGATTTTTTGTTTAGAAAAATGCCGGTTCAATTAAAAACTCGGGAAATATAATTTTATTTAAAATAATTATACATTATGAAAATATGAGATAAGTTTACGGTATAACTGGTTTGTTAGAAATTGTTCGTTAATTGTTAGAAATTAATAACGGAATTTACTTGATTTATCTTGTTTCGTTTACATAATAGAATCTGCAGGTATGAAATATTATAATGACTAATTATTGTGTGTTACTTACGCACCTGCCAGTACAGGAAAATTATGAAATATTGTGAAAATACACATTTAATGTAAACATTTCATCTTGACCAGGTCGAAAAATCGAACCCGTGTCTAAACACTGTTACTTCGTGCATGTTTAACGTAACACTACAGCATTCTTGCCCTGAAATCCTGAAAAATAAATCGCTAGATTAATTATTAACTCGGGTGTCGTGGACATGGGGGGTGAGGTTTGGCAAGCATCGCTAACCCCTAGATTAATTACACCCCAAAGGCCGTAAGCATTTATTTAAGCCATAAGAGTTATTAAGATTGATTTTTTTGCAAAAGAGAGGGAAAATAAAAGTTTAGGCATTTACTATAGGCATTTACTATAAAATAAAATTATCTTCTCTGTGACAAAAATGTTTTTCTGTTGATTAGTTTTGTCTCAGGACTCAACGGGTTATGAGGAAATAGAGATGATGTTGATAGGCCCTTTTCACACATTCCTCTCCAATCCACCCGGCCCGATAATTTTCCGGGTACACCCTACAAAAGGTGACACATTTTGTATGCGTTTGTAGGATGAACCCGGTATAATTACTGGGCTGGGAGGATTGGCGTGGTATGTGTGAAAAGAGCCATGATGTTATTATTTTGATTGTAAATTATATATATGTATTTATTTTTTATTCCCAGGCTTGTGAAATTCCGGCATCCCAGAGCGAGTACAGTCACTACAAGTGCAACGAAGATGGCGAACTGACCTGCCTCCCGGGGTGGCAAGGAGACCTCTGCGATGTTCCTATATGTAAACGGGGTTGCGATCCCCTAAACGGTAATATTTTCACTTTCCTACCCTACCTAAACCAAAAAGGTCAAAAATATATAACAATAGATCCTTATGTGTATATGATAGTGCCTATGTCCAAATCCTAGTAGAAAAAGTATTTAAACTTTACAAAAATATCAACAGATCATCGTGATCGTAGAACAACGACGGATACTCGAAAAATGCAACATTGTCTGTTTAAATATTTGTTCTTAAGAATTGGTTTTATTAAGTCTTTATATTTCAGATTTAAAAAAAATATATAACTAACCTGAGTATCAAAAGATATACTTCTTTTCTTATCAAGTTTTACTTTATTTCATTTTATTTATTATGGTTCACAAGCAATAAACAATGCATACGGCATTGGTAAAATAATCACAATTTGTTTTGTTTAGATATTGTTCATCAATTATATGTGAACACAACATGCGCAAATAAGTTTTTTTTTTAAGTTTTTTCATATTTTTTTCTAAAAATTGACTAGCTTAATTAAATTATTTTATGAAATTTATGATGTTAAATTATGCTAACAGTATATTACAAATAATTTTATCTAACTAACACAAGGGACTATCTGATTTAATACGTTGCGTTACAGTTCTGCTATAATTATTTATTGTATCGTTAAAGATATCAATATCAGCATTACTTTCTATATAATTATATAATCTTAACATACGTGATAATGCATTAAAGTGAGTAATACTATTATTGAAGGTTGGAAGATAAAATATAGTGTACGATCTCAATCGCCGCTACGGACGGACATTCAGGGGTAACATTTTCCAAACAAAATGTAGAATCAACATTACAATGAATTATTTTATAAAGATACATAAAGTCTAGAATCTGTCTCCTAAATTCCAACTTTTCTAGACCAAAATGTTCTAGGGGCTGATCATAAGACTGAAGGGTTGTTTAAATCTAGAAAAGTCCAGATCTTGTCTCTAGTTTACAATGCGTGTCGTTTGTCTGTTTTTTTTTATCATTTGGGATAAATTTTATTTGATTTCAGGATACTGTAAGCGTCCCGGTGAATGCCGGTGTAAGTTGGGATTCTACGGAGAGAGGTGTAATAAGTGCATTGCTCTACCGGGATGTCAACATGGATTCTGCAATGTTTCCTTTGAGTGCATCTGCCACAATGGATGGGATGGTCTTTTCTGTTCTGAACGTATGTTAAACTTTTACCTTTCAACATAAATTTAACGTTGTATGTTTGATAGATTGTCTTTTGACTGACATTTCTTGGGGGAACTGTATTTTAATTATAATGATAAAAATACGTATATAGTTTTATTCCACTTTTATCTTTAAATATATAATTCTTCTGTACGTGTGATGTCATTGAACTCCTCTTAAACGGTTTAACTGATTTGCGTGCGGTTTTTTGCATAATAGGGAGCTTTGCATTGCAGATGTTCGTAAATCTTTAAATTTTCAATATACACCGCAAGACAAAAAAAATTACGAGTTTACCTGCTACCGCGCCCCTTGACTTTACTGAACCCTTTTTCTAAGAAATCCTTTATCGATACCTCTTTCTTTTGTTTAATAAATTAAGGACACTATGTGTCACCTTTCTACAATATTTACATTTTAAAATGTCTCAACAGTCTTGTTTTACCCGCGTTTGAGTGAACATAACACAACAATCATGGAAAGTGCAAAGCAAATGTCGATTGCGATAAAATCCAAAATAATCACATTGTCGCAAGAAAACATATCTAATTGTGAAATATCTCGTCGAGTTGGGTATTCAGAAGGTGCAGTGAGGTTTTTATTTAAAAAAATCCAAGAAACTGGATCCATAGAACGGAAAAAAGGAAGCGGACGGGGGCGCGTGACATCTGCCCGAGATGATCGCTTAATAAAAAAAATTGTTATGCGCGATCGATTTTTAACGGCACCTGAAATACACGCAGAGGTGCAGTCTACCAGCACATCAACATTTTCAGTAAAAACAGTGTCCAGGCGGCTGTTGGAGCATGGTTTCCAAGCACGGAGTCCCGCAAAGAAACCATTACTCACGGACAAAATGAAGAAGGCTAGACTGGATTGGGCGAAAGAGCACCAGAATTGGACCTTGGAGGATTGGCAAAATGTTGTTTTCTCTGATGAATCAAAATTCAACCTTTTTGGTCCAGACGGCAGAAAGATAGTTCGACGAAAACGTGGGGAAAGATATCATCCGTCGTGCGTCACTCGAACCGTTAAACATTCACCCTACGTGATGATTTGGGGGTGCATGACAGCATACGGTTTAGGACCTCTAAATTTTGTACAGGGTACGATGAATGCCATTCAGTACAAAAAAGTGTTAAAAAAACATATTATTCCAACAATCGAGGACATTACGCAGTATACCGCGGACCCAATTTTTCAGGACGATTCTGCGCCGTGCCATAGAGCCCGCACTGTGAGTACAAATATATATATTTTTAAATGCATTTTGTGACCACATGATAAATAATTTATTGTTTTTTTATAGATCAATGAATTCAAGGAGAAAATTGGCTTAAAATCGTTGACGTGGCCCGGGAATAGCCCCGATAGAAAATTTATGGGCGATTATGAAAAAAAAAGTCGGGAAAAAAAAATCAAAAAACATTGAGGAATTAAAAAAAAACTTAATTCAAGTTTGGGAAGAAGAAATAACATCAGAAATTTTAGATTCGCTTTACGCTTCTCTAAATAATAGAATTTTACATGTTATAAAAAATAAAGGTGAATTCACTAAGTACTAAATATTTTTAAATGTTATAAATATGTTTAAATGTAAAATACTTTAATTTAAAATAAAGCGATAAGAACCTACTTCTTAAATATGAATTAAAAAATAACATGTCTTTTATTATTCCATCACAAACACTCGACCATAAATGAACCGTTATGGGTCTCTAAGGTTCGGGTAATCTGATACCTGATATATAATGGCAATTTCTAAGTACAATTCATGAGTAAGATTTTTTATTTTAACCTTGAAATAACGAGTAGTCATCACATATGTCAAACAATATAAAAAAAACTAATTTAATATCAAGAATAATTCATTATATGTCAATTTTAGTTTTTTTTGAGAACTCGTAAATTTATTTGTCTTGCGGTGTACTAAAAAAAGTTATGAGCATAAATGTTTTATTCATCGACCTACCAGGGTTGCATTCTACGCATATACAAAAAAAATGGAAGGATGTTTTTTTTTATGTATGAAAATGGTTTATTTTTAATGTTTACAAACAACATTCGCTTTTTATGGATCCCAATCAGATTCTTTCCTTCAATTCCTTATAATTTCTAACCATTTATTTCTTTTTTATTACTTTTTTAGTAATGATAAAATAAAATTAACTGACATTTAATACATTTTTGAAAATCGCATTATATTTTATAAATCAATTATTTTATGTTTTGGAATTCAACCATAAAAAAAGTACCTCGGTACCTACTTAAATTCAATACTTGAATATTAATAATTCTTCACGCGTACATAAGAATTATATAATATAAGGTTAATTCTACAAGTATGTTCTGATAAAAAGAGCCAGACCGCTTTCATACAAAAAACCGTAATAATCACCTTTTGGAAGTAGTATTGACGACAAAAACGGGATTTCTCAATTTGCAGAAAACACCCACAGCTCTAGGAAAATCGTACGGTATAGACGCCGATGGGAAGATTAATTCCTCCAAAAATCTAGTCATCTTAAATAAATTAAGTGGATAAACACATAAGTATTTTAATATTATAGATTTATTAATTTAAGAATACCTGTAAAAAAAAATGTTTTAATGCAGAAAGTCACCTCACGAATTCAATATCTGGGCGTTTTCTTCAAAATGCATATATTAGGTTGTGTGGTCAGCCAGACTTTTAAAAAAAATCAACATTCCTTTAACACATAATTAAATAATTTGATAGTTATTATAACAAATGATTTGAGTTTTTTCTTACAATAAAGTATCCACTTATAAATATAAAGTAATATGTTCAATACATAATAACACAACATACATCAGAGTTTTACTAGGACTGGCTGTTTTCTGCAAAATGCACATCTTAGGTTGTGCGGTCAGCCAGACTACGATGGTCAAATATTCAGTAGAATTCGTTTTTTTATTATAAAAAGATCGAATGTATACATTACTTATCATTTTAATATAACACTTTTGTATTTTAAAAGGCAGTGTATCAATTTACTATCTTCAAATTGTAATACCTAAACAATACTATGTTGATTTCAATTGTTTACCGTTTATTGACTTTTATATGTATTCTAAATAAGTATTTTTCTAACTTCTTCTAATTTTAAGATTATTTTAATATAACCTATGCGAAAAAATGTACTCCTGTTCTCCACTGCAATATATGTATGTATTATTATGTATTCTCATATATTTTCTACTAATATGTAATGATTTTTATTTTATTTTATTTTTATTTTTCTTTCTCTTCGTAATTCATTTTTATTTTTTGCTCCTTTCTTTGTGTAAAATGCATTTCTGTCTTCATATTTAAAAATGTACTTCTGTTCTTACCACTTTTATACTAATATGTAAATATGATATTTTTGATATTTTTCTTTTTCTTCTAAAAATCATTTATATATTTTATGCTACTTCTTTGTAAAATATATGCCTGTCTTTATTTGTATATATGTATGTAAAAACATGTAAAAGCCTAAAAGGCGTTTAAATAAATAAATAAAGTAAAACACATTCCAACTGTTGTGTAGATTTGATTATTTACACTTTACATAAAAGTGCTATTATTTCAGTTGCAATTTTCTGTGGCTGGCTGCTTTCTGCACAACTAAGTTCAATTGACACGTGTGCTGTAATGTGCATGTTAATTTTTAAAAAATAAATCTGCTTAAAGTTCGCCGAGCTACCATAAGCTATTTAGCTGAAAACAGATTTATAGACTCTTGCTTGTCTATTTTCAGCTGTGTGCCGCTCAGACTGCCACCCAACACGTGGGTACTGCAACTCTCCCGGTGCGTGCACGTGCCGACTGGGCTGGGCGGGGCCCAACTGCCGTTCGTGCCAACCCCTACCGGGGTGCCAGCAGGGGTACTGCGACAAGCCTCTGGAGTGCAAATGTCTTCCTGGATATACTGGCCTGCTGTGCCAGACCCGTGAGTACAAACTTCATATCACTCTGCTTTTATTTGCTCTAACTACCTTGTCACAAGAATCATCGACCAAAAAATATGCCAATGAGGAAGTTCAGTAGTTTTTTTTATTTTTTATTTGTTAAAATACTATTCAACTAAGTCAAAAATTCTTTTTTTAAATTTTTGTATATCGTATTATCAGCGCTACGATTTTTTAAAGTTTTGTATTTCTGAAATAACTCCGCGTGTGACGTCAGAGGTTCATTTCCGCTTATTCTCATTCAGTTCTTCCCATTGGTCCAGAAACAACAAGCAGGCCGGAAATCTTCCATAGCTCTCAGATCATAGGTTGATTCATATGAACCAGTGACGTCATTCAAAGTAGTGCGTTTTTATTTTTAAAAAAATTTCCGTAGATTTTCAAGAAACTTTGCGTTACAATTTAATGCTCTAATTTTTACCCCGCGCAAGAAAACATTTTTTGTATCCAATTTCCCGTAAGGCTGAAGTTCGTCATTATCATTCCCCTATCCGCATCCAGCGGTGCATAGAGGTGTATTAGGTGTATTTTGAACATCTGTTACATGAAGGTGAGGTGATCAGTCCTACACTTCTTGTTCCAATCTAAGAACAATGGAATATTGAGTTTTAACAAATTTTAAAATCTATATTTCACTTCCTCCCTGCCAGGAATCGAATCCAGAACCCCCAGAATGGTATACAAACGTGCCGACCACTACACAATAAGGCGGAGAATAAAGCTAGATTTCTTTATTCACGATATTCGTCCCGAGCGCAGCCCTCAAGTCGAAAATATTTGTCCTGTAGCTCAATCACAAATAACTATCGACGTGATAACAATTTCTCGCCGTGGTTGTTTATCGTATTCGTGATCACAATGTAACATCCGTGAACACCTAATATTAAATATCAAAATATTTACATTTCGTGACGTATAATCCTGCTGCGCAATCACATGCTTGAATTTCACCGGTGTAAATATGGAAAATATTCCAAAACTGCAATGTTTAAATAAACATAGGAGTTTTGGAATATTTTCCATATTAACACCGGTGAAATTCAAACATGTGATTGCGCAGCAGGATAAATATTTGTTTATTATTTATCATGCTATTTATTGCATTTAGCCGGCGGTTGGCAAGCCAAATGTCAAGAAAAGCAGTCGTCAAAGTAAATTGTAATTTAATTTTTACTTTTTTGTATTAGATACTCTTTATTATTTTGTAAATGCGATATATTGTATGATTTTTTACAGTAAACGCCGATTTTTCGTCAATGAACTGTATTTATTAACAAGGAAAACCAAAAACAAACCGACACGAGCGTCGACTTAGAGATTACATACGCGTTTACTTATGACTGCGATAACTTAAGCATGTTCATTATTGTTCATTGTGCATGTAGCATGTTTTTAAGCACGTCGATACTTATTTGTGGTTGAGCTACTGAGCGATCTCTTCTCGAGCAATTCCGTTCAGAATACCAGTTCAGGGATTGCAATATGTTGTCTTTAATCACACGTAAAATTATTAAATTGTCCAAGCAGCCAAATTAATTTATACTCGAACTAACTATATTTCCAGCTATCTGCGCGCCAGGCTGCCACAGTGAGCGCGGGTACTGCCGCAGGCCCGGGGAGTGCCGCTGCCGCGTGGGCTGGACCGGGGAGCGTTGCGAGCGCTGCTTCCCCTACCCCGGCTGCCACGCCGACCACGGCACCTGTCGCCGCCCTTGGGACTGCCTCTGCGCCCCCGGCTGGGGCGGAATGCTGTGCGACCAAGGTATTGTAGAAATCACTTTATCCAGTAATCATACTTCCTATCTGCCTCTCCAGAGCGATAGTTTTTTTTATTTTTTTTATGGGAGTTACGTTATTTTTTACCTTGCTTATGATATTTTATTTTATTTTATTTATTTCAAATACAAACAGATGTACAGGTTAAATGAATAAAAATAAAAACTATAAAAAATGTATACATAGTAGGGCCTGCCATCCAATTATATGTATTCACTAAATTATACTGCAATAAAGCGACGACGGTTCAAAGTTAAAAATATAAAAATAATAAATATACTATTTATTATAATAAAATAAATATGGACTAAACAAGGAGATACTAGGAAAGGAAAAGAAAGAAATTAATAAGGGGAGGTGAAGGATGGTTGAAGGAAAGTAGGAGGGGAAAATTGCATTTGATTTAGTGATTAAGAGTAAGAAAAAAAACAGATAAAGCGGTTTGTATTTAAAAAATGGATTTTTCTGCAATTATATTACTTTAATTTTATCTAAAACTGTTGCGAACGGGAAGGATTTGTTAAAGTGGGCCAATCAGGAACTTCTCAGCATTTGCTCATGTGTAGAGGAAACCACTCAAAACTCTTCAGGAGAAGCCGGCCTTCATTCGGCCGGCAGAGCGATAGTTAGCTTTCGCACGAAAGGGTATGTTGACCAGCGCTGTTATTTTGAACGCTCTCGTGGCTGTAGAAAACATTTTTATGTCGCGTATTATGTATGTTAACAAGCGAGATAAAAGCTATTTCTACGGCCGCGATAGCGTTTGGAATAGTAGCCGAGGTGTGAACGCAAAAGCGCGCGCACAAAACATATTTTTAACGCGTATTTACGTACTAAATATACACCAACAGAGCAATCTGATCTCAAGCAATTTCGGTAAGAATACGTGCTGTTCTTAACCACTCTTGTGGCACAAGAAAACAGTTTTAATTGTGTATTTTGTGTGTAAATACACAAGAAAATACGGCCATGACAGCGTCTGGAATACCACTCCAGGGATTGCAATATTTTGTCTTTACTCAAACGTAAAATTATTAAACGGTCCAAACAGCCAAATTCATTTATACTTGAAGAAAAACGTCATGTCAAGTTCTACATTATCTCTGCATGTCACAATGTCACAATTTCGTAAAAACCTGAAACAATTAGAAATTATTTTATAACCTCAAAAAATTACGTTCCTTTTTCTGCGTAGACAAACTTTATAAAAAATCGACACCAGCAATCAATGTAAATTCTTTTAATTGTCTTCAGTCTCAAATTTCAAATTGTTTGATAGGAATAAGTGCTTTATTTTTTTTAGTTATGTGCCAGAGAGTGGCGTTTATTTAAAAAACAGATTCGACATGCTTATTTAATTACAAGAGAGCTTCGTCATGCAAAATCATGCTTAATTATGGTAGATTTCTATTTTTGTAACTGCGATCATTGTAATTAATAAATTTTATGTATTTTTTAAATTATTACTAATCAGTTCCAAATAAATACATATAGTATTTCCCACCTAAAAACATTGAAAAAATATTGAATTTAAAAGCTTACTGAAAACTCCAATCCTTTTTCCATTTTGCTGTGGATGCCATATGCCGGATGCTATTGAAATATGTTAAGATATTATTTTTACTTTATTTCAGAGCTCAACCACTGTGAAAAGAACGCTGGAACCTGCCAAAATGGGGGCAAGTGTACCAGCTTGCCTAAAGAAGATGGACTATTTAGGTGTGAATGCCCTTCTGGCTTTAAGGGCAGACAGTGCGAGCTGGCTCCACCAGTCATCACCTCAACGTCACCCAAGACTCCCGAAGATACAGTTATTGATATGAATTTTAATTCGTCGATGCTTCTGGAAAATTCTGAAGAAGACACGACTGTACTAGGTGTAAAAGTGCCGGCGACTGACGAAAAAAATGACAATACTGACAATGAAACATAGACAGAAAAAATACCGGGAAACCTATCTTTGATTGGATACTCAAAATAATGTTTATTTTGCTCAATTGTTGTATATTAGACAACACATTTTAGGTACTTTTAAAAGTCCATATTAATATAAATAACTAAGCACTAGGTAAAACACTTTGAAAAAATTATACAATTGGATCAAAAACAATCCGCGCCTTTTTTAATTGTTTCAAAAATTTAAAATTTCTTGCAATACGTGCATGAATAATATTTTTTAAATCCTTACAAACAAAATATATGCTTTTACTTTTTTTCATATTGTCCTTCATAAAATAAAATAAAATGTTTTTAATTATACTTAATCCATTATTTGCTCAACCTTTGATCACTAGGCCATGAACGCAGTACGCGTAAAGTCAATTTTCTTTAATTAGATTGACCAATAAATAATTTTGAGATAGGATTGGATAATTCTACATGTCTATGCGGTTTCTGTTTCCTTAAAGAAATCGCCGGGTATCTTTAGTAATTTGTGCCGTATATATACAGTATAAAATAATATTTGGAAATATTAATGAATATAAACTTGTGAAGTCTCTCTTATAAACAAATATTATTTAGATTGGTGGTACTCAAAAACGAGTACTTATATAAGAAAAAGATAAGTCATTATTTGTCTCATCATATTTACGACATCCGATAAGTAAAATGAAACCAGCTGTTTTATAATTAAGGTATATTTATTAAACTATTTATTGTTATTTATTTATTAATTGTTAATAAAACATTTCATAAACATGTTTTTTTCTTTATAAAATACCAATATCTGTAATAATTTACTTTAATATTCCGCTATTCCGCATACCAATATTTGTTTGCTTCCTACTTTAGTTTTTTTTTCGGTTTAGATCATGAGTTTAGATTGGATATCAACCCCCCGGGCCTAAGGGATACTCACTAGGCGGGGGTGATAGCAATTTTTTTCAATCACTTTTTTTATTAATAATCATATTGAATTAATTTTTTTGCATAAGCCTTTCAGAAAATGTAAAAAATGTATCAAGATTATTAAAATATTAAATATTATCTGCTGAATTCTTTAAATAATAACGCACATTTGTTTATTTTATTTATTTATTCATATACGTATGTACATACATTACAAAAACAAATTTGTCTATGCGTTCACCCCGTGCAAACAGCAAACATAACATTTAATAGCTCTACATTTTAATATTCTATTGACATGTACAGTGTCCACGTGTGCTTATTTGTTATTTAGTCGTATTTTTACAACCATCACCACAAAAGTCCGGATTTGGTGCCTACCATTTTACATGCATTCCCCCTCATAACTCCCCGCTGTAACGTTCCACTAACGGGCGGCGCGGCATTAAATCAGTGCTGTTCAACATGTCACACAGAGAGCAGTGCGATGTCGTGTAGCATCCTCTCGCAACAGTATATTATGAAAATATGTGTGAATTTCGCAGAAAGATAAAAATATTATGAAACGGTTTTAAAAACACTACCATGACAATTATAATGAGTTTTGAAAAACTCGTACGAGTATTTAAAGCATTTTAGCTGGGGTATTCATGGAGTGCAATATATAATAATACACTTCATCTCGTGTATTTTGTAAGTAAATGCACGACAAAAATGGTTTTTCAACGGCCGCTAGGGCGTTTGAAATACCAGCCCTGGAACCCCCCCAGGAACTCGGGGATGTTTTTTACGTTCAGGCTCGGAACGGTTAAGATGTAAAATTGGTTCAAATTAATATTCGAGCATAAATAATCATTTTCGCAAAGTTATTTTATTTAAACAGGTGATTTTAATATTGCATTTTTTTACCTTTGACATTTAATTTAGAAAAATTTCCAGTTAAATGTTTAAAGTAGTTGCTGTTTAAATTCTCTAAAAATGTGTATTTGGCGTTTTTTATTTTATTTAAAGGCAGTTTTTAAAAACACGTTTAAAACCGTTGAAAACTTCAAAAAAATAAAACATTTTCTTATACAGCTTCATTTTAGTTTTTCAAAACTTATTTAAAGACTACTCTGTATCCAGGCGGATGAAGAATACAGTTCTGTGTGTGAAATAGAACCAGAACCCTGGACGAGCGTTTTCTACTCGATGGCTGCTCTCAAGTAAAAATCTTGAATAAGGAAATCGAGTGGAGATAAATCCATCTCGTTGTACTGTGGTTGACGTATTTGCCTACCATTCTTACAGTCCTGAATTCGATTCTTAGCAGATTGGATGTGATTTGTTGATTTCTTATCACTTTACCTTCATGTAATCGATTATCAAGAGCCGCAACTTGTAAAAGGACGACACCTTTCTTCTCAGAATTTCCCCTTAGCTTTGCCAAACGCTGTATAAAACAAATACGCAGCAGCGTTGGGAGGATCATTACCGCGCTTCTTCTACAGGTAAAATCACTAAAATGTTTTTCCCAACGCAGCAAACTTTCGTCGTTATCACCAAAGTACTTTCAAAACGACCTAAATTTTCCCCGGACATGGAGCTATGAGATGTTACTTTTATAGGTTTAAATTAAGGAATGATGACTATTGTCCATGCGGTGATATTTCTTCACAGAGTATGGAACATCTGTTATTTCAGTGACCATTTTTCAGTTTACAATGCCATAATCTTGAAACAGAATGCAGGAAAGATGGAATATCCTTAACAAATATCTACTCTGTAGTTAAAAGTAGTTATCACGCGCCATTGTTCTTGAACTTTTCAACAATGGTGATTGGACTCATAAAGGTAATACACCAAAATCAGTGATCAAACATCCCATTTCCAAGACAAACAAAAACGAAACGAAATTTTTTTCCGAATACCTTAACCTTATACATGACACGTAAGGCTACTAAATACAGGGGTCCAAATATATATTTAAGAAATCCATAAAAAAATCGATTATCGAAATACGCTACGTTGGTTTACTAATGAACTGCTCACTGTGTGGTGAAAAGGGAATGATGATGATGATTTTTTTTTTAAATAAGGCTTGTACTAGGTCGTAAAAATACAAAAAAAACTTTATTTTAAAAATAAACTATGAAAACACTAGGTAAAAGTTATAATGTATATCAAGTATGATAATTAAAAAAATAATTATTCAGCATAATATAAATCAGTATGCTGAATAATTAATTAGCAATAAATATATGAAATGGAAAGAAAGAAAGAAATGACAATCTTATGGTCATTTAAAAAAAAAATAGGGTAACTTTATCTTTATAGTAAAATCATTGTTGGACATCATTCCCCATTGTAGTATACAATAATGCTTTTTTTCTCTTTCAACGGAAAACGTTCAAATATATATTGATTTTGTATTGTATTTCGTATGTTATTGTAACAAAAAAAAAAGTTATTTTTTGTCAATGAAAGCGAGTATTGAAAAACCTGTCCTCAATTACACAAATATTTAGAGTGATTTCTAAAGGTGAGCAGTGAACACTATTTACAGAACATCTAGATCCTGACTAAAATTAATGCAAAAAAACTTAGAATTAAATATTTATGAAATGTAAACATTCTTCGAGATATAGCTCAGTTTAGTTTATTGTTGTGTAATCAGGGTAGTTCAAATACTAAAATTATATTATTATTAAATAAATTAACTCTCAATAAAACAACAAATAAAATTTCGGCAAAATTACGTTTATTTAGGTATAAAAACTTAAATTGCTCCCTAAAGAAATTAAGAAATAAAAAGGGGTAAATTAATTGAAAATAAAAATACCGGAACCCTTTTTTTTAAGTTAAGGCAACCCATCCTACGATGATTTGTGCCATAAAGTGAATTTTTTTTTTCTTCAAAAAAATAAATAATTTTAAACAACAAAGTGCAAAACTACTTCAGGAGATAAGACTTACAAGATATGGGATAAATTTATAGGATTAGGAAGGTTTAATTTCCAATATTAAGGACATGCATACCGAATGCATCCAAAAAACGCGTGTTTTATGCATTCCTCATCAAGCCGCCAATATTGGAGACAATTATTTTTGACAATTTGTAGACATGATACCAGGGAGAGGGCTGGATGGAATTTTGTGTATCGAATTCAAAGGAACACCTTGCAAAAAACAACTTGATTTTGAATAAAGAACTAGTGAAACATGAGCACAAGAACACCTTTATAAAAAAAACAAAATACTGAACTTATATAACGTAATAAAAACTGCAATAAATATAACTTTATTAAATGTAATATATTAAACAAAAAAAATATTTATATGTATAATAATATTGCAGTTTTCATTATTGAAATAATAAAATTTTACCAAAAGTGGTATACCTACAAATATGAAACCAGGGTCGCTATAACAATCGAAAGTTAAGGACGTCATACGTTCACCATCACGTTATAGGTAAAGATAAATATTCCACCCAGAGATTACGCAGATACACTAACTTCGAGTTTTGTGTAGGTAATTTGATATATACCAAGGGGAGGCGTATGTTACGGTACACATATCTGCACACAAAAGTGACATACCTTCATTATGACGTCATAGTAGAAGATAAACTCTCCCGAGCGATCACGAAGATACACTAGCGAACCTTTATCTCGAATTTTGAGGTGAGTACATCGGTATTTTGTTCCACCGAGCAATTTTCGCATTTATTATGATTTATTTCAATTTTTAAATATTTATGAGGTGGCCACATTTTTTCTTAAAAAACTCTTTAAAATTCGAAAGAGCAAGAAGTCAATTTTGAAAGTGAAATTAATTCTGACGTATGTTACATACATGTCAGTTTAGAAACCGAACGGCCAGACGCAGAGATAATGTGGTTAGATGCTGACATATTAACATGTAACAGCTTCTAGCCGATCGGATTTAAAACTTAGATTGGTACAAATATTGCCATTACAAAAAATATGTTTAATTTTCTTCGTATCTTTTCCTATATTTTTGAGAACACGTATCGAGATGTCAATAAAGCCGGCTTTGTAATATCTCGGGAGATCCATACAGATGAAAAGTTAAGTATACTATCTTAGGAATTGTCAAACGTTGTATAAAATTATGTTCTAGCAAGTATTTACAAATTTCTTTGCGATTAATTTACATTTTTAAGCGTTTTAAAGTGAACACATTTAATAAAAAGCCTTACAAAAATCTATTTAAAATACAAAACAGTAATACTTTAATTTTAAATTTAGTATCGAACGCAAAGTAAATTTTCTGTCCCACGTATTGGTTGAATTCGATCATATATGACGTCTGAGATGACGTAATGAAAACGCGTATCGACATGTCGGTATATCAAAATTCTCCATACCGTCCTCGGTATAGGTAGTACCTTTCTGGTTACAGATAGTAGAAAAGTTAAATATACCGTCCAGTATGTTCCGATGGAGATAGCGTTCGCAATGGCGGCCCTGAGGTTAAAAAAAAAAAGATGACCTATGCGAAGAAAAACGGTCAGAAAACATTTTCGAAGAGAGAATATGGAAGTGTGGGCATTTACGGGGCTTATGACCTGATGTTAGCTGTTAAGTGGGCATTTTGTTAACTGTGTAACATTCACCATTCTGCCTTTATTTATTCAATTCATTCAATTTGTGAAGATTTATTGAAGCGACTGAGATCGTTTTGTTAGCCAATTTCACCAGTTTCACCCCTCTTTCGATATCACTCGTTCAAATTCTCTTATCCAGCATTTTATTCACAGTAAATTTAATTAATTAAAATTTGTAAATAAACATAACTTGTATGATGACACACCCTAGAATGACATAACCCTTTACACATAACACAACCTATCAGGTGCATAATATGTGCAACAGATCGTTGCATGCTGCATGCTGCATTTCTTCCTCTTCCAACAATTTATGATCTGCCACGCGTTTCTTCGTTATATAAAAATTTAAATACCAGTAAATCCAACTCCTAGAACCAGATCTAAAGAATTATGGATTGTTTTAAAGTCAGTTTTCTTATATAAACCAGTAGCGATTTTATATTTTTATCATTTGCCGTCAAAACACGCAGAGAGCTTTTACTGTTTTATCTTTATATATTACCAAATAGTTTGAGAAAAGTTTTGTATCGCGTGTTACAACTATGGGTACAAAAGTTTTTGTGCTGGTAAGAAACTGTTCGTTTAAATATGATATTACAACAGAGATAGTATAAATAATATTTCTGAGAAGCGAATATAGAAGTTTAAGCGTTTACACGGCTTATTTATTTATTTATTCTGGATAATTTCTCAAAAATCACCTCAGGGGCGCTGCACAATAAACACCCCAACACGTATCGCAGCTCCAGAGTGCATAGGCGGTTGGGATTCAGTTACCTGTTTCCAATTATATAAAATTTTAGTAACATGCAGAAACGAGATTGCAGTGAGTCTTGCAGCTACAGAGCGCATGGACGGTTTGAAATCTAAATAAAAAACAAGTTTCAAATAACTTTGATCAAAAAATTATGATCCGTCGTTGGCTGATTTTTTTTATGTCCGGGCAGATAAAAAATACAGTTATGTACGTGAAATAGAACCAGAACCTCGGACAAGAATTTTCTACTCGACGGCTGCTCAGACGAAAATCTTGAAAAAGGGGAAACTAGTGAAGATAAGTCTGTACTTTTAATATAAAAATCAAATACTTTATTTTATTTTTACAATATAAAAACAGACATTTCTGTGACAAGAGGGAAATATCACTTTTTTAAACATTTTTAAAGCAGCAAAGGTCTATGAAATAATGTCCAATAAATTTTTTTTTTTGCTAATTCTGAATAGCATAAAAAATTGTAATTTTGAATTCCCGCAAAAACAATCAATCTTTCGGGCACGCCCTTATTACGTCACGATTCATGTTTATTTGTTCCTCGCCATTAAATTTGTTTAGAATATTATCACGAATATTGACGTCACAACAACCAAGCGTCGCGTTTTTCTACGAACATATTTTTATTGAATTTCTTTTTTACATTTTTATATGAAAACATTTTTCGACAATATCAATATTGATTTGGAAAATACAGTTAATTATTCTAAATCCTTTTCGTATATTTTAATCGGAATTCGTAGTATGTGGTATTTCCCTATTTTTTCGCCTTGTTAGGGCATTTTCAAACAAACGAACATTCCCTAACAAGGCGAAAGAATTGTCACATATTTTTTTTGTTTTTATATTGTAAAAATAAAATATAGTGTTTAGTAGACTCAAATCAGTGTTTGATTTTTTTATTAAAAATATAAATACAGAGTTCTACAAAATATACGTTAAATCAATTAATCAATGAGGTACGAGTAAGTTTGCTTAGTTGTGTAGTGGTTTGCGTATTTGCCTACCATGTCCCGGGTTCGATTCCTGAGAGGGAGGATTATAATATGAGAACTGTAACCTGAAGCGACTTATTACCTTACCTTTCATGTAACAATATTGATATAGATACGCCGCAATTAGGAAGTTCAGTGTCTTTTTTTTCCTTTTTTTATTTGTTAATCGAATCTCAGTTTTATTTCAAATTTAAAACGAGCTTCAAAAGTAAAACAATATGATAATAATTATACGTATTTTGAAATAAAAAATTCTGGTGTACAAGATGTTGTTTTTGGTTTTATGTTACATATGTTATTTTATTTAATTACAAGTCCTTAAAATGGAATGTCAAATAGACAGATGTGAGAATTTTTGACACCACCTTTTGTTTGCGTTCAATCGAGGAATAAAACTGCCAAAGCTGCTTGCGATATTTGCTCGGTGTACCATATAAGTGTGCGTAAATACAGAGGGCTTTATTTATAAACCTGGCATAAAGTTACGTAAAGGCTTAGTAGTAGAATATGGATAGAAATACCATCCTTATTATGGTCATAGAATAAGGATGATATTCCCATCGTTATTTTACCACTATTCCTAGGCGTTACTTTATACCAGGTTTGTAAGTAGGGCCCCTTGACTTCCATACTTCATGCACAACTGTTGGTCTTTAAATGTATTTCAATTTATTTACATAAACTATTTCATTTTTCCACCTCAGGGTATTTTAGGCTTGCAGTGCGTCTCTCTAATACTCGGGGCAGTGCTCAAAAACCCCGTACAGAAAAGTAAAAGAGACATAATTCCTGGAATAAATTCCTGGAACAGCCCCCTTACAGATCCCTGGATTGGTGGAAACCTTGGATGGAGGCAGAACACGTGGAGACCAATCGTATCATCACCTCTCGTGTCATCACCCCTCGTGTCATCACCCGTCGTGTCATCGCCTCTGGTCACTCAATACTGGAGGAAGAAAACTCCCATTACTGTCTCCCAACCGATCATTGACAGCCATCGTCCTTACCATGGATCCATTGGCAGTGGTATTTCCCTCTTTGGAAGTTCACCTTTGATCGGCAATGGATATATCGGAGGCGGATATCCAATAAATAATAACATAATTGGATCTCCCTTCTATGGATCATCTTCCCTTCTTGATGGACCGTCTTTGATTGGTGGCTCTCCCATTTTAGAATCACCTGTTATCGGCGGATCATCTTCCTTTCTTGGTGGATCATCTTTGATTGGTGGCCCTTCCATTCTAGGATCACCTCTTATCGGTGGAACATCTCCCCTTCTTGGTGGATCGTCTTTGATTAGTGGCTCTTCTATTTTAGGATCACCTGTTATCGGTGGAACATCTTCCCTTCTTGGTGGATCGTCTTTGATTGGTGGCCCTTCCATTCTAGGACCACCTCTTATCGGCGGATCATCGATTATTGATGATCCGGCTCTTATTGGAAGTGGTTTAGATTCACACATTTGGTGATCAACGTAACCAGTCATTTATTAAAAGCTTCATAATTATCTCACCTGTTGTTGTTGATTAAATTAAGAATGTGTGCTTTTTAACATTTTATTAATAATGTACTAAATAAAGTTTAAATATATTTTTTTAATTTCCGCATTATTAAATTTGTTTATACAACTGTATTATTTGTGGGTCTGCCCATTAGCAATTAGCCTCTACAGGGTAATTTGGTCAGAAATCGGTAAACACGTACAAATAATTCAATGATGGAAACAAATAAATAATAATCTAATATGCAGTTAACAATTACATACATAAAATAATTGCATGAATATGTATATTTGTAATTCAACAAACTGAATTAATATATTTAAATCTGAAGAGGTACAAATTAGTTGTAAGCTTTATTTCGTCTACATATATAATTTTAATTTAATCACTATCACCTTAAGTAATATTATACAATACACCTGTCATTAAATAAAGAATAATTCAATAAAACATATACTTGTTTTTGACAATAGTACTTTATTTTGCTTTTTGGTCCCTTATAACATACATATTTCTACTTACGCATTTACATTTAAAAAGGCACACTGAAAATCACTCCTTATAAATAAATAATGATTACAACTATCTTAGTGCATGATTTTTAACAACCAGTTGTATTTGTATCTAGCCTAGACGCAGAAGGCGAAAAGCATAAATAAAGCTTTTGGATTTTATAAGTAACATTTTTGATTGATTGAAAAAACCACAAAATATTAAAAAAAAAACTTTATTGCATCCAATTCACGTTTATTTTAATAAATATAAGAGATCTGTTGTTACTAGTTTATTAAGGATGAAATAATATTTCAATAGTTGAAATATATTTAATTTTATATTTAAGAACTCGGAGCTGGTAAGTTATTCAATTGAAAAAAAACATCATTTTGTACAGTTATTGTTTATGTAAACATCAAAAAGTTTTAAATCATCTATTGAAGTACCGATGCAGTGTCCTATGCGCCACTGAGTGCGAATAGGGATAAGATGATAATGAAACATTAAAATGCATTTTAATATATTGTATACTATTATTGTTTTGCCCTTGTTTGTCTTTGCTAAATAGTTGTATGTTCTTTTTGTTCAGTTTCTTGCATTTATGCTTCTTCATGTAACTGTTGTAATTGGCTTAGGCCGTATATATATAATAAATAAAAAATTCTTATTTCTTGCATATTCTTTCAAATAACGGTAAATACACGAAACCGTAGAGGACAATCCTGTTGAGTGTACTAAATTTAAGACAGATTATATTATCATGATGGTTTCTGCAAACCAAACCAGAGGATTTAACAGCACAAGCACTTGGTTACTCTTTTCCATCCTCTCATTATAAGACGTGAACCTGACGCGGAAGGACGCGCGAAAGTTCTCAGCCGACAAATGGGATTGAAAGCTTTTTGTGGATGCCATATACAATACACCATATTATTCCAATAGAACGGTGCAGAGTTATGGTTTATTAAACTATTTTGTCGTTTTCGTGTATTAAAATAGAATGCATTTCTGTTTTAAGGGATTCATTGTACTATTTTTAGGGCACTTCCAGGCTTTGGCGAATTCAGGAATATTTTGTAGAACTCCCTTTAATCTCACGTGGCTTGGAGAATGTTCGTCATTAACTTCATATCCGAGAGACTTTGCTGTGCGGATTCCACACCATAACTAAAAAGGAATATTACATAAAAATTGATACATCAAAATAACGATTCATCACTATTTTAAAGTTTAAAAAAAACCCTATAGTTGTCAAATAACAATGTCATTTATCTGGAAAACGATGCAAATATAGAATAGTTTTTTTTAAACATTTTTTGATAGTATTAACTTTAATTTTCTATTTCTATGAATGTTGTCGATATTTTTAATTACATTATAGTGTCATATTAATAGCGTTTAAAAAAGGAAACATGGAAGTCTTAGTAAAACTATTTATGCAATACTTGGATTATAACATATTTATGATTTATATCTACTAAAATACTTAATAATTTAGTTTCTATTTCAAAATTAATCGTTTACTTAACGAATCATATCTATAAATTAATATATTTTAGAGGGTTTATCCATGAACTTCGGCTTTAAAATGTAACCAACAATGTCATACATATGAATCAAGGGATAAAAAAATGATAAGATTACCAATGAGGAGAAAAACAGAATCTCAAAACTCATTGTACAAGGGATTGAAGCTGTGCAATAAGTTACCCCAAGAGATGAAAAAATAGAAGGAATTAAATTTTTACAAATTAATTAGAAAAAATATGTTCTTGAGAAATTTTGAAAAAAAAGTAATGTTAATAAAAGTTAATATTAGTTTTTAAGATGTTGTGAACTAACTTAATAAAGCATAAATAAATTCATAAACAATCTGGGTAAAGCACATTGTAATTTGTTATCGATATAAAATATTTGTCATACTTAAATCGATAAATCAAGACGAATTTCCTTTTTTTATAAAAATCTTTTCGATTTTTAAATTTGTATTTTTATCGAAAAAATGATAAGTGTGATTTATATTTTTTAAGAAATTATTTTTTCAAATATTGAATAGGCGTTGCAGTATATATTTGTTAAATTATGCATACATTTCCATAGGCAAGGAAAAACAATTGATCTCCGTTGAGGTTTTCAAGCCCTGGGAGGGACATTTTAGTTTCTGACTCCTTCCAATATCCTTTTAGGGCCGATCTTACTCCTCCGTTATCCGCTATATTTTCACCGAGTGTCAAATTTCCATTCACCTAAAATAAGTTATTAATAGTGTTGAAAATGCTTTTTTTTCATTTTGCCCTTATTTAGTATATACAATAAAATAAATATGAAATTGTGTTAAATGATTTTTTTTTTCTACCGCTTCTTTTTTTATTTTTATTTATTTGGATAACCAACAGCTATTATATATAGCTCTTATATAACAAAACAAATAGCAAATAAGCCAATTACAGGTTTTCACAAGTACCATCACAATAAGTTAAAAAAGATTCTCGAACATAAAATTAATAGTAATTTAATGTAAATCCAAAATAAAAGAAAAAATACTACGAATTATTTCGAAAGCAAACGCCGTACGTCATTAAGATTATTTGCAAATAAATCCATGTTTAATGATTTATTTATTACATTAAAATTATTAAAAGTTCGCCATAAATATGAACTTTGCCTATAATTAGATGAAACAAGAGGTATGTGAAGTAGAAGGTTATTTCTTAGAACTTTAGAAGGAACATTGATAGAAAGTTTGCATAGTAGCATTTATCAAGGTATAATTAACTCATGTGAGATGGATGCGATCTCGTATCGTATCCATCTCACTCCACCCCTCCCATTTTTACAAGAACAACATGACAAAAATACTTGACTTAATAGCTCCATATGGTTAGATTTATTATTTAGTAAACGTTGTTGAAATAAAAAAGGATTAGATTTATTAGTTAATTATACCTTGATAAGCTTGTGTGGCTTTGATACCGGTCGATAAAAAAAAAGTGATTAAAAAAGGATCTTCTTGGGAGTCGAATCTTGAACCTCACTCATAGTAGTCAAACTCGCTTAACATCACACTGTGAAACGGTATTAGTTTTATATTCTTCATAATTGATTATTGTAAAAAAATTAATCTACCTACATAGAATTCTTATTGTACCTGTACTCCCATCAACTTTTCTCAGTTTAAAAATCGTAATCGCGCGGGTCGTAGCAACATTCCCATAAATCTACTATTAATTCTTAAAATTTTACCATACATCAGTCGTGTAATTATAATTACATTATTCAATAATTTCAGTTCTTTTAATAACCTCTAATATTTCAAAATAACCGGTTTTTGTGCGTATTTTTGTGTAGTGAATTAAGAGAATAAAGTATTAGAATAAAGTAAAGAATAAAGTATTAGAGGATATATGACACCCGACAATTTCTGTGAATAGGTATGTGAACATTGTTTTTCGGACACTCCCTCGCAAATACCTCCTTGATATTGCGGAGGCATCTCTCGGCGTGTCGATATCTTTTCCGTTTGACAAAATAATTTATCATATTTGTATACAGTACGTCCGAAGACGGCATATACAACTGGGCGCTTTCTGGTTTTTGGGTAGTCCCAGCTCACATAAGAAACAATTTATCAAAGAAACAAAAAAAAAGAAACACGCCAATGGTACTTTTTTTATTACAATAAAAACAAATGCACATTTCTGTAATAGACAATTTATTAAAATAATACACATCAAATTTCAGCTGTCAGTTGATTAGATTTCCAATCTTATTTTTTTCGATGGTTAAAATTATGGGAAAATCAAAGACTTTTTTTTTACCATTATGTATTGGAGTGCCGACGTGTCTGAGTTTTCCTCTTCATATAACATATTATATGAAGAAAAACCAGTCAGAAAAGGTGACAGAAAACCATTCTGATTATTACTTCCCAGATAATAACCAAAAAGTAATTGCCAGCATCGAAGACACCCGATAGGACACGAGAAGAAAAATACGAGAAAGGTAAGTTAATAATAATGGATTATTTTGTTTTCAATGATTAAATGTACGTAGTTATGAAGAAGACAGCCAGTCCACAATTTTGAAAAAATTAGATATTTGTATTATCGGGTGCACTAAGGTCAATTCCATATTCTGATAAAAACGGCCAAGCCGCTTTCATATATAAAGCTGTAATAATCACCATTTGAAAATAGTGTTGATCACAAAAACGGCATTTCTCAATTTGCAGAAAACACCCACAGCACTAGAAAAACCTTACGGTATAGAAGATTGTGGAAAGATTAGTGCCTTCAGAAATCTAGTTCACTTTAATAAATTAAAGTATTTACATATTTGCATACATAAGCATTTTTGTTTGATTAATTCATTCATTTAAAAACACCTGTAATTAAAAATTATGGTTTAGTACAGAATGTCACAAGTAACATAATGTACAAGTTTGAATAAGGTTCATTCAATATTAGATATAGCTGCTTTCTGCAAAATGCACATTTTAGGTTGTGTGATCAGCCAGACTTTAAAAACCATTCAATTCAGTCAAATAAATCCTTTTTTGTGTTGTAAAAAAACTATTGTATGCATCATTTATCATTTTTGAAAGTTAAAAAAATTCCAACCTTTGTGAAGATTTGTTTATTTACTCTTTTCACAAATGTGCAATTATCTCACTTTTACTTTTCTATAGCTCGCTGCTTTCTGCATAACTACGTTGAAATGTAGTTGTGAGTGATTATTAGCAGATGGGAATCGTCACTTACATATTTATCTATTTCTGGAAGGTAAAATTCTGAATACTGCTTTACGAAACATTTTGTTTTGTTTACAAAAGATTCGATTGTTTTATTTGTCCACCATTGAACATAAGTTCCATGTTTGTCATATTGTCGCCCTGAAAGTTGAAATTGTTATAATTACATTCTTAAACTTGTAAAAAATAAGCATATTTAATATTATTAGTGTAGCAATTTTTTTTCAAATAAATAAATAAAACAAGAAATGAAATATTTATTGATTACAAAAAACTCTAATTTATTTTGAAACGCGTCCAGTAAAATTAAAACGTTGATTAATAAATTAATAAATAAAATTAAAATTTATGATAAAAAGTGAATCGAGTTTTATAAATTAAGCAATTAATGACAAAATAAATTAAAGGATCAAAAAATTGGTAACGTTTTCGATGACTAAACAAAAATACCTGAATAAAATTGAACACAAGAATGAACAATAAATAAGATGTGTCATCCATATGCAAAAATACTCCTGTCCTTACGAAGAGTGCATTATCTAGCAATTTTGACGTCATTTTCATAAATACTAAATTATTATTATTAAATTTAATTAATGTTTTTAATTTAAATATTAATCTTAATATGAAAACTAAATTGAGATGGATATGTTCTCATCATCACTATGGCAGCATCATCTGCATGTCATGTGGTGTTAATGACCTTATCTGCCTTAGTAGATTCACTAGTTTTTTATTCTCAAAAGCGTTTTTTTATATATATTTATTCTGCTTGTGTAAGAAAGGGTTTTAGGCGTATATATTGTTGTTGTATATTTAGTTATAAAGGTGCTAAACTTGCTTTGTTTCTTTGTTGTTCTCAATATGTGTTATTTTCTAAATGCTAATATTATTTAAGTCCCGAATTGAGTTGTTGTAACTCCTGGGAATGTAATTCAACGTATTATACTTGTAAAATACTTTGTGTCATATGATTCATAAATAAAATAAAAATAAAAAATCTCTCAGTTTAAAAAAAAAAAAATATACATGGCATATCATGACTTGCATTGTATTGTAACTTCAACAAAAACAACATTATTTTCTTTTACCAAGTTTTCCTCAGAAACATGTCTAACTGAGAAACTGCACTCTTCACACGTAGGGCAGTATATGTTTATAGTTTATACAAACATACGCACATTTACATGCATATATAAAACTTACTCATTCATTACACACAGTACACATTTATGCATAAACGACATATACGTCATGTAATCCACGTAATAATAATATATAAATGCACATTCCGTGACAATCCCAAATAATCCATCCCGTGAAAAAAAAATGCAAAAATTCAACGTGGACTTAAAAATGTAAACAGGCATGTCTTATAAAAGAATTTAAGTTTTAATTATTTTTACAAGTTCATATTTTTATACCAACTTTTTTTTAAATGGGATTTTAATCTGGCATAACCACGGTATGACGAAGAGACAATGGAAACTAAATTTTTTATTACCTAAATTATCAAATCCATGAGTTAATTCGTGCCCCAGAACTGTTCCAATTGATCCGTAATTCAGGACCCTGGAACGAAAACTTATATTTAACTTTTCAGTAAGATGCTAAAAAAATGTAATACTTATTAGTTCAATAAAAATAAAAAGTAAACATATATAAAATCAACTTACTCCAATCCTAAATCATAAAATGGGTATTGCAGCATCACAAGGGGCACAGCTGCGTCCAATTAAAAATTCCGTGTTTTTAATTTTTTTAAATATGTATTAAATAGAAATAATTTTATCTGTCATTCTGTAAAATTTCTAGTTAAATATATTCGAACCATTTTGAAAAATCTTATTAATTTAAAACTTCAAGTACAAAGAATAAGCACTTTGGCGGACTTATTGCTGAAAGCAATATCTTCCAGCCAACCAAAAAACAGACTGGTCAAAAGAAGAAATTGGTCAAAAATTTGTACCAAAAATAATACATATATATGATAAAATAGAATTTTTAAAAAACCTAATTAATTCAAAATAACAGCTGTTTTTTAATTGGGAGATAAGGCTTGCACATATAAACATTAATATTTTTTAATTTTTAAAGTACATTATGTTATATGTATTTAAATGATGAGGAATGTGGGATCAGATAATGAGTTTGGAAGGAGAGAGAAAGAGGAACCAATAAAAGAAAAAGGGATAAAAAAATATATTTGAAAAAAAAAAGTAAAAACTCTGGGGATATATAATAAAAAAGATTCTCGGGATATATATTAATGTTTCTGGCGTTTCTTGAAGGTGGCTAGAGAAAAATCTTCTAATTAAAAAAAAATGTAAATATATTTACTAAGGATATCAATAGTAACACAAATTTAAAATACGTAGATAATAATAATAATGACAAATATCAAGAGAAACACGTGAAATATAAATCACTTTTTGTCGGTCTAACTTGTAAAACGGTCTTTTTTGTCGGCCTCGTGGTGTAGTGGTCAGAGCGTTTGCATACCATGCAAGAGGTTTCGGTTCAATTCCCGACAGAGTTGACATGAAATATTTATTTTAAAAATGTGTATTTCACAGTACCTGGACTGGTAACTGAAACGTAAGACCGATCATCTTACGTTCATAAAATAAAAAGACTGATCAAGGTACAAAGCGATTGGTGTACTAATGCAGTGTCATATGCACCATTCGGTGCGGAAAGGGAATGATAACGATGACGAACTTGTAAATCTCGTAAGTCCCAAACTTTTCGGTATTTAAAAAAATGCGATAATGTACGAATAAACTAGTTTTACACACATATAGATTATTTGAAGCTCACATTTTTTAACCGTTTGTGGACTTAGGAGTTGTGTAAGATGGGTGATGTTAGGATATTTTTTTTGTGTATGTGTGAATATGTATTAGGGATTGATTGTGAGAGTGAGAAGGTGCCTTAGAAGATGTGTGTGTGAGTGTCTGTTATAAGGGTGTGTAGGTATACTCGTAGATGTGTTTACATTAAGTGTTAAAAAGATTGTGCATATTTAAATAATATTATAATAGATTATGCGGACGCAACAAATAAACTCTTTCTTAAAATATTATAAATGTGTGATGTTTATTTTGCAATTAAGCTTATCTTTAAGATGATCGGAATATCGGAAAAAATCCAAACAAATAAAATAAAATTGTATAAAAAACAATTTGTAATTTCTTTCGAGGCCGGATGCCATGTGCGCCAATTTAAAGGGCCAAATAACGCCAAAAAAGTTTATGTTAACTAATTAATAATGTTTTGAGTTCGTCCAAATGTTTGTGGACAAGGGCTGGATTTTACCACTTAGGGAGTTATCAAGATTAACGTAATATTAAAACAGATATGAAGAACATTGCAAAGAATACGAAAAAGATTTTAAAATTTCATCATTTTTAATGCCTAGTAATAATTTTCCAAACGATATTTTGCGAAAGTTTAATGACTTTCTTGGTGGGATTCTTACACTTATCGATATAGGACATATTGTAATAACCAGTTATTATATACGCAACTTTCAATCATTATAAAGGTAAATTAGAAATCTCTTTTCATTAAAACTTGGCAATACCAATAACCAATAAAAATTATCGGCAAGT